>NC_066533.1:17997911-18010411 GCF_024679095.1 Eriocheir sinensis
TCTCTGCAAATGAAATATATAAATAATGCACTCAAGGGCTTATCTATCTGTTTTCTTACCTTTATATAGAGAGAACAAGTCATATGCATTCAAAACATTCCATGAACCAAGAAAACCAGAAACGGGGATGTCCCATATACAGCAAAAAGAGAGATTTAGGAGACGTGAGGCAAGGTGAGACTACAGAAAACGTGGCAGGAGGAGCACAATGAAAGGGAGACTCTACCATACTGGCTACGAGGCTCTGGGACTTACCGAGTGATTTCTTGCGCACATCCTCGCTGAACCGCCTCCTGGCCATCACTTCATCCTCGTGAAGGGTGGCTGGGGGACGGGACGAGGACGAGAAGGGAAAGGAGGGGATGGAAAAGAAGGGATAACAACAATAAATAAGCAGTATAATGTGAAACTAATAATGCAATATATCAAATGCCTTCTCTTACAAATTTAAATGCTACAGAGGCGTGTTCTTTTGACGCATCTAAAGCAATGCAAAACATACTGCAAATAAAGAAATGTATTAAATGAGTATAGAAAGGATGAGGAAAGGTGTGCTGTAGACAAGATTATCTGAAGAAGGGCGGGAAAAGAAGGAAAATGCGAAGGAAAAGAATTCACAGGAGGAGCAGCGACAGGAGGAGATGGAGGAAGTTATACAAAAGGAAGATGAGAAATATGAAACAGAGGAAGCTAAGTAGGAGAAAGAGGAGTAAGAAGAGGTGGAATTGCAGATGTTGAAGGTATATACAGAAGAGGAGGAGGAGGCGCAACAGTAAGAGGAGGAAGAGGAGGAGGTCACACACAACACCTACCCAGTGGTCTGCGGAAGTTGACATCCTCACTGAAGCGCCTCTGGGCCGGCATCTTGTAGGAGGGGAGTTCCGGAAAGGTGAAGGGGAGGAAGGGGTCGTCTGGGGTTCCTTTTCCCTTTATCTCACGCAGGGGGGAGGGCGAGAGGCGTCCGTTCTCCCTCAGCGGTGACTTGGCGCGCTTGTAATATAACCTACAGTGGGGCTGGTGCTCGATAACCCCGTTGCTGAGGCTGCTGAGGTTGCTAACAGACGAAGAGGAGCTACCAGTTGGGCTGTGACTGAGACCGTTGCTGCTTGGGGGCCCGTTGCTGTTGCTGTAGTGGTTGTTGTTGTTGTGGTAGTTGTGGTTGAAGGTGAACTTGTTGTTGTTGTTGTGGTTGATGATGTTGCGGGTGTAGTGGCTGTTCCCGTTGGTGTCGTAGATTGGTTTGTATTTGATGAGCAGCGGTGAGGGTCTTGAGGGGGGTGATAGGCTCCTGCTCTTCTGGCGTCCGTGGCCGTTCAGGAAGGGGAAGTCTGGGACGAGGAAGGCAGGGAGAGGAAAAGGAAGGGGTAGTCGCAATGGATAAGCAGTATAATGTAAAGCTAAAAGTTAAATATATCAAAGGTCTTTTCCAACCAATTTCAGTGCTACAAAAAACGTGGAATTTTGCACTGATACTTAACTAGGAAAGGCCATGACGAAGGGAGGGTGAGGTAAGGTTAGGGAAGGTTAGGGAAGGTAGGGAAGGAGGTATACACTCACGTACAGGTAAACACACACACACAAGTATATTCGCCCCCTCACACACAGGTATACAGACACTCTCCCCTCCCACCCCATCCCCCACACACAAACGCACTCACACATACAGGTATTTCCCCCCCCTCACACACACAGGTATACAGACTCTCTCCCCTCCCCTACACACACAAACACACTCACTCACCTTTCCTCGAGAACTCTTCACTCAGTCTTCGAAGCTTTTCTATCTCCACGTCAACTCGATCTCCGTCTACAAGGGAAGGAGGAATACTGGTCAGGCACACTAATGGACATACTGCGAGAGGCTTTACATTATGCACTCTTCACTCTACCTTGCTTTACTTATCTCTGGCTTTACGATATTTTACTTCAGTTTACTTTATCTCACTTTACCTTACTCTAATCAATCTTTACTTCTACTTCGCTCTACTTTACTGTGCTTTACTCTTTCTTTACTTCAAATTACATTGCTTACAGGGGTTGGTTTTGTTCTCTGATGCAGCAAAGGGTAAGACTTGGTGTACCTTTATCCAACCACGAGTGAATGAAAACAACCAATGAAAACAAAGGAAGCAAGAATAACGAGAAGGAAGAAAAACACGAATCATGATGAAAACGTCGAAAAAAAAGTATAAAACGAAGCGAAAAAAAAAGAGAGATCCTGCAAAGAAAGAAAATAAAAACGACGGCCTGACAATAACAAAAGACAACACAAACACAAACACACAAAACAAACAAACTACGAGATACCAGAGACAAGAAACACGCCCCCCTCCCTTACACACACACACACGAACTAACCTTCCTCCACAATTGAACATAAACGTCAATATAAATCTATCTTCTCCAAATATGAGATGACGAACACTTGGGATGCTGGGCTTGGGCGGGGCGGGAGGGCGGAGGAGATGAATGATGAGGGGGAGGAGGTGAAGGAGGAGGAGGTGAAGAAGGAAGGAAGGAGAGGTGAGGGAAAGGGAGTGAAGGAAGGATATGAGAGAGGAAGGAAGAGATGAAGAATGGAAGGGAAGGGAAGGTGATGAAGGAGAAAAACGGGGGTAGGAAGGGTAGGACAGAGGAAGAGAGATGAAGAAGGGAAAAGGAGAAGAAGGGGGAAGGGGGAAGGAGAGGTGAGAGGAAGGAAGGAAGGATAATGATGAGGAAGGAAGGATATGAAGACAGAAGGAACAAGAAAGGATAGATAAAAAGGGGAGTAGAGAAGAAAACGAGGTCACACGCTCCTGAAGATAAAAAATAGAGAAAAATAGAAAAGAAATATCGTAAAAATGACAGAGAAAACAAAAAAAGAGAAATCACGAACAGAAAGAAAAAAAAGAAAGACCAAGAAGAAAATAAAGATAAAAACGGAGTAAAGGAGAGATGCGGTTACAAATTGCGAAAGACGAAATGAGAAAGGGAGGAAAATGCGGTTGGAGAGACGAGAGGGAGGAGGAAAAATGAGACGTAGAGAGAGAGAGAGAGGGAGGGAGAGAAAGAGAAGGGGAAAGAGAGGATGAAGATGGGTACGAATGAGAAGATGAGGAAAGGGGTGGAAGAAGGGAAGGGAGGAAGTGGAGGAAGGGATGAAGGGAGAGGAGGAAAAATGGGATGATACATCTCTCTCTCTCTCATTGATATTCCTCTCAGAATCTTGTGGAAGCTTGACATTACTCCACCACCCCTACCCCCCCCCCCCCTCACCACCACCACCACCACCACCACCACTTTCTCCTCAGCAGGTGTCCCGGTTCATTAAAGTAAGGTGAGTGCCTGCCGAAAAGGGTCACCGTCTTAACCCTTTACCTGTATGTACCTGGACTTCGTGACTGCACACCTTGACCACTGATTAAAGGTAAGGAGAGTGTGGTGGGTGATAGATTTGGTAGATGTTTGTTTTTCTTTATTATTATTATTTTTTTTTATTTATTTATTGTTATTATTATGTGTTGTTATTGTTATCTTATTGTGATTTATTGCCGTTGTGTTGTTTGGTGAGGAGTTTTTTTTTTCTTTTTTTCTTTTTTCTTTTGTTTTTTTTCTCTCTCTCTAGTTTTATGGTTACTGGGATGAAAGATGATGACTAAGAGGAAAGAGGAAACTATTTCATTATTACTTTCATAACTTTCTGGATATCTTTTCATTTTCCTTCTTATTCAACTATTACTATCTCTACTACTACTACTACTACTACTACTACTACTTCAACTACCACCACCAACAACAACAACAACAACACAAACGGTACTCGAAAAAACATGAGAAAATTCGCTTCTTGTAAATTTCACGTCTGTCAAAAGTTACTTCGTGCGTGTCCGTGTGTAAGGTGTGTGCGTGTGTGTGTGTGTGTAGGGGGAGAAGAGGAAGGGGTGGAAGGGTAGGGGGGTAGAGAAGGGGGGTTAGGAGGGGGTTTGGTGGCGCCGTCTGGGTTTTCCGTGTCCTCAAATAAGGGAACAGCGGAGGGCGAGGATCAGGACACGAGGGAAGGGACACGCTGAACCTCCATCTGAGTTACCCATGAAATTAGTTTTTTTTTGCTCCGTTTTCTTTATAGCCACGAGAGACTCCCACGTGAAGCTGTTGAGGTTTTTCTTTTTTTAGTTAACCTTCTCACATGCTCTCTCTCTCTCTCTCTCTCTCTCTCTCTCTCTCTCACACACACACACACGCTTACACATTTACTCCACCCAGTCAAACAATCCCATATTCAGTCTCTCTCTCTCTCTCTCTCTCTCAACAAAACCTCTACGTACAATAATTCGATTCATATTACCTCATTTTACCCTCATTTTCTTTCCCTTTTTCTTCTTTTCCTTTTTTTCTCTTTGGTTCAAGTTCTCCAAGCGAGTTCTCAAGCGCGTTCCCTCTTCCTGGCGCATAAATATATTGGCATTGGATCCTACAAAAAAACAGAGGGTTGGCGTGTACGGGGAACCTCCTTGTCGAGACCCGGAATTATTATTAGAGGATCGAAGATTATAGTGTGTGACCCGGAAGTTGAGAAATAGGAAGGAGTGATTGTTTGGAGTAGGAGAAGGAGGGAGGGAGAGAAGAAGGAAGGAAAAGAAGGTTGAAGCAGAAGGAGGATGGAGTGAGAAAAGAAGAGAGAAGAGAAGGGATAAAGTAAAAGGAAGAGAGAGTAGAAGGAAGAGGAGGAAGTAGAATAAAGGAAGAGAAATAGGAAAGAGATAAAGAAAGAAGGAAAATGAGAGAAGATGTGAAGAAGGAAAATAGAAGATAATATAGGAAGAGAGTAGAGGAAACAAAAGCTTATAGTCACACACACACACACACACACACACACACATACACACACACAACCTTCTCCATAAACGGCCTGGATTCTAACTACACCAGACAGAACAACCCTCCTCTTCCCCTTCTTCCTCTTCCTCCTCCTCCTCCTTCTAAACCTCACCTAATCCCATAAACGTGTGACAGGTGTGCCGAGGTTAATTAGCGTGAGATCTACCTGGCAATCTAAAGAGACGCCGCCCTTGTCCCTGCCTAGGCTTACAAAATTGAAGAGAAGAGGAAAAGGGAAGCGAGGAGGAAGAAAAAAAAGGTGTTGGAAATTAAAAAAAAAGAATAAGAAAATGAAAGGCGAGGAATAAGAAAAAGGTGTTGGAAGATAGAAGAGAAGAAGAAAAGGGAAGGCGAAGAGGAAGAAGGGTTAGAAAAAAAGGGTTAGAAAATTGAAAAGAAGAAAGGGGAAAGCGGGGAGGAGGAAATTGGAAGAGAAGAAGGAAAGGGAAAGCGAGGAAGAAAAAAAGATAGAAGAGAGAAAGAAGCAAATAGAAAATGGAAGAAAAGAAGAGGGATGAAATAAACATGAATGATTAGTTAAAAAAAAAAAAAAACTAGCTAACATTTCATTCAGTTTTCCCATCCGTATCCCTTCCTCCTCCTCCTCCTCCTCCTCCTCCTCCTCCTCCTCCTCCTCCTTCTCACGGTCCTTGAGCAGAAAGAAATGTGAAGCAGAGAAGATTTATCGTCAAAATATATGTCATTACCTCTACGGCTCGCCCCACACAACCTTCCCCTTCCCCCCTCACGTCCTTCCTCTCTGCGTGTGTGTGTGTGTGTGTGTGTGTGTGTGTGTGTTATCTACCTGTCTAACTACCTCTCACTCTGTATACCTGTACGAGAAGGCGAAAAAAAATCCACAAAAAAAGCGTAATTTTCCACCTGTCACCTGTCACCTGCCTTACTTTCCTGCTTTACCTGGGCGGCGCTGAGTCAGACAAGCGAGCTAAGTGAGCCCAGCCATCAGCTCCTGTTACGCTAATCTCGCTGCGCTCGCATTACTCCTCTTATTTGGGAGCCGAGGAGACGAGACTACAAATGAGACAGGCGGAGAGACAGTAATTTCTCCTCGTCAGCTACTCTGTCATCTGGTCGTGGTGGCGGTCGTCGTGTGTGTGTGTATGTGTGTGTGTGTGTGTGTGTGTGTGTTCAGAAGGTTAGAAAGAAAGAGAGAATGGCAGGAAGGAAGGAAGGAAGGAAAGAAGGAGCACAAAATGAGGGAAGGAAAAAAAGAAAGAAAGAGAAAAATAGGATTGAGAAAGAAAGGAAAAAAAAGAAGGAAAGAAAGAGAGAAGTACGAGGAAAATGAAAGGAAAGTAGGGGAAAGAAAGGAAAGGAAGGAAAAACTAGAGGAAATTTATGGGAAAGAAGGAAATTAAAGAGAGCAGGAGTAAGAGGAATAGAAAATAACGAAAAGAAAACAGAAAGGAAAGGAAAGAAAGAGCAAAACATAAAAAATCGTAAAAAAACAAAAAAGCAGAAAGGAAAAAAAGAGGATAACTAATAAAAAGTGAAACAAAGTCAGAGAGAGAGAGAGAGAGAGAGAGAGAGAGAGAGAGAGAGAGAGAGAGAGAGAGAGAGAGAGAGAGAGAGAGAGAGAGAGAGAGAGAGAGAGAGAGAGAGAGAGAGACCTACAAAAACAAAACAAAGGAAGGATCAGGATGAGAAAGGGCGCCTTGGGTTACGGAGAAAGTCTAGCATTTTAACGCGAGCCATATAAGGTTAGGAGTGAGCCTCGGCAGATTCATCACCAGAAACACGTGGTTGAACTTAGGAAGGAAGGAGGAAAGGAACACAAATGAGGGAAGGAAAGAAAGAAGGAAAGAGAAAAAAAGGATTGAGAAAGAATGGATAAAAGAAGGAAAGCAAGAAAGAAATAGGAGGAAAATGAAGAGAAAGCAGGGAAAAGAAAGGAAAGGAAAGAAAAACGAGAGGAAAGGTATGGGAAAGGAAAGGAAAGAAAAACGAGAGGAAAGGTATGGGAAAGAAGGAAAGGAAAGAAAAACGAGAGGAAAGGTATGGGAAAGAAGAAAATGAAAGAGAGCAGGAGTAAGAGGAAAATAAAATAAAAAAAGAAGCTTACTAAAGGATATGGAAACAGGAAGAGAAGAGTATGAGAAAGGAGGGGAAAGAGGAGGAAGAAGAGGAAATAAGTAGAAGGAAAAAGTAGAAAGAGGAAAAAGTAGAAGTAGGAAGGAGGTTGGAAAAGGAGTTAGAGAAAATGGGAAAGGGAAAAAGGATTTGAAGCTTACTGAAGGATATGGAAACAGGGGAGAGGAAGAAGAGAAGAGGAAATAGGTAGAAATGAAAAGTAGAATGAGGAAACAGTAGGAGTAGGAAGAGGAGGTAGAAAAAGTAGTTAGAGAAAAAAGAAGGGAATGGGAAAAAGGAGTAACAGGAGATGGAAAGTGGAGGAGAAGAAAGAGGAGGAAGAGGGGAAGATAAAAAAAATGAAAGGGAGGAAGAAATAATGAGATAGGAGAAAGGAGTCGAAAGGAGAAATGGTAGAAGAAAGGGGAAATAGGAACAGAGAAAAAAGAAAGAAGAGGAAAAAGTAGGAAGTAGGAAGAGGAGGAAATAATATAAAGAGATAAAAGGAAGGCTTAGGAAGACGAGGAGGTAGAAAAATGAGGCATAGAAAAAGAAGGGAATGAGAAAAAGAGGAATAAAAAAAGATGAAAAAGGGAGAAGAGGAGGAGGAGGAAGCAGAAGGTAAAAATATGAAAAAAAAGAAGAAAGAAAGGAAGAGAGAGAAGAGAGAGAGAGAGGAAAATTAATGAGAAGGGGAATCGAACTCGTGTTGTTGTGTCCTGTGATGGCATTGCACACGTTGAACCAAGCACCACCACCGCCCTGAGATATTAGACTCGAGTTCACCGTATTTGGGTTTCGAGTCGACGGAGTGACATCTAATCCTCCACACATGATGCATCGCGAGCCGCCAGACACGATTCGATCCCCCGTAAAAGGATTGGTTTCTGAATCTTGTTAATTTTGCGCTTTTCCTTTGTGATTTTTCGTTTTTCTTATACTTTATTTTTATTTTTGTCTTTAGTTGTTGTTGTTGTTGTTGTTGTTGTTTTTGCTCTTCTTTTTCTTCTTCTTCTCCATACTCGTTTTTTGTTCATCTTTTCGTTCTTTTTATTCGTGTTCCTTTTGTTCTTCTGTTCTTATCCTCCTCCTCCTCCTCCTCCTCTTAGGTAAGGTGATGTTTCTTGACTCAGGTTACAAATTTCTTTATTCTTTTTATATATTTTTTTTGTGTTTCTCCTGAGCCTAAAAATGGTCACTCGGAGATCCACGCACACACACACACACACACACACACACACACACACACACACACACACACACACACACACACACACATTCCATCCACCTACTCGTCCAAAATGCAGGTGGCAGGTGGAGTGAAGTGGAAGTGGGTGGAGGTGTGAATTAATAGGAAGGAGGAAAAGGAGGAGGAGGAGGAGGAGGAGGAGGAGGAGGAGGAAGAAGAAGATGCAAATATGGTGAGTTTAGAAGCTAGTGGAAGGATGTGGAAGGAAGAGGAGTAGAGAGAATTTCGATTAAGGAGTGGAAGAGGAAGAGGAAGAGAAGAAGAAGAGAAGGAAGGGGATGAGAGACAAAAGAAATTGGGAATGGAGGAGATAAAAGAAAGTGGAGGAGAGGGAGGAAAGAAGGAAAGGGAGGGGGACGGGGGGAGGAGGGGTAGGGGAGAAGGGGGAGAGGGAAGGGTATATGTTTTTGGGTTTTCAGTATCCTCCTCCTCCTCCTCCAAATTCGCTATACTGACCTAGAGGATAAGAAAATAAAGGGGAAGGAGGAGGAGGAGGAAGAGGAGGAGTAGGAGGGGACGAATTTGGTTTTTATCTTTGCTAATCTGACTGTGGAGACAAATGAGGAGGAGGAGGAGGAGGAGGAAGTAAATAAAGGAATCAGAGAACAGCTCTAATTTATCACTATTTTTTTTTTTTTTTGTTAAAGGAAGACAGTTTAACTAATGAGGATGAGAAGGAAGAAGAGGAGGAGGAGGAGGAGGAGGAGGAGGAGGATTTCTTTCTTTCTATCTTTCTATTTTCTTTCTATCTATCTTTCTATTCCCTTTCTATCTATCTTTCTCTTCTCTTTCTATCTATCTTTCTATTCTCTTTCTATCTATCTTTCTATTTATTTTCTTCTATCTATATCCATGTATCTTATTTTATCCATCAATCTTTTTCTGTTTTCTATTTCTCTAAGTTCTGTTCATTATCTATCTATCTTTTCCGTCATTCTTTACTTCACATTCACTCATTTATTCATGGTGGTGGTGGTGGTGGTGGTGGTGAGTCTAGCCTGTCGGCACCACCACCATCACCACCACCACCATCACCACCACCACCACCACCATTTAAGGCATCCTATTTTAAGAGTCCTACGCCAATGAGACACGCACGAAGCTCCTAATGATATGCTCAGTAGGATCTTTTCTCTCCTTTTTCGCCTCCTCCTTTTCCTCCTCCTCCTACTGATCCTTCTCCTCTCTTTTCTTTTCTCCTTTCTTTCCTTCTCTTTTCACCTCATTTCCTTTTTCATTCTGGTTTTCTAATTTCTTTTCGTTTTCTCTGATCTTCTTTCTCTTCTTATTTCCTTTTCTTTTTTCCTCTTCTCTTCTCACTCCCCTTTTCTTTCTGGTTTTCTAATTTCTTTTCCTTCTTTCTCTGATCTTCTTTCTCTTTTATTTCCTTTTCTTATTTGGTTCTTTATTTTCTCTTCTTTCTGTTTCACCTTCTCTTGTTTTTCCATCTACTTATCTCTTCCCTTTCCATCTGATTCTCCTTCTTCATCTCTTTCTTCTGCTCTTCATCCTCTTCTTTCTCCTCTCCTTTTCCTTCTCTGTTCTTCCTTCTCTCTTCCTTTTCTCTCTTATCCTTCTACTTCATTTCTTTCTTCTGCTCTTCAACCTCTTCCTCCTCTTCTTTTGGTTCTCCTCCTCCTCCTCCTCCTCCTCCTCCTCCTCTTATTCTTTCGCCTATTCATCTCCTCCTTATCGTCCGTCACATTACTTTCCATATTGTCTCTTCCTCTATGTCTATCTATCAATCTCTCTCTCTCTCTCTCTCTCTCTCATCCATTCTTTCTCAGGCATCATAAAACAACCAACACGACACGAGAAGCGAGATTAGATCCATTTGTCTCACACACACACACGCACACACACACACAGACAAACACACACACACCTTCCCCTACCCCCCACACACACCCTCCCATCCACGCACACACAAGCACAATGGAAGAACGAGTGAGTGCTGTCATCCATATAAAGTCATCCAAGCAACCAGGTAACCACACAGCCCAGGTAGGTAGCAAGCACACCTTTGTATCTCCGCGCACCTGTATTTTACCTGTCCGTCTCGCCTCATTAACGCTAAATTACCAGGTGTTTGAAATGGAAAGCGGAGTTACCTGGAATAGATTCTTTGGTTGATATTCTTCGATGGTTCTGACTCAAGTGTTACGTATTTCCAAAGGCCGAAGAGGAGATCAATTGGGTTTTCAAGCGTGTGTTTTTTAGGTTCACGGTACAGAGGAAGGATCAGACTACCACCAGGGCCATAAAACTACCCCTGGAAATGCCCCCCACAACTTCTACGAAAAGAGGAGGAGGAAGAAGGAGTAAGGTAATGGGTGAGAAGGAAAGAAGAAAGGGAAAAGGGGGTAAAGAAAAGGGAAGGAGAAAGGAAAGGAAAGAGATGAGAAGGAATGGAATGAAGCGAGGTGGAAAGGAAGGAAAGGAGAACTGAAAAAAAAGGAAAGGAGGGGGAAATGGAAGGGTAAAAAAGGAAGAAAAAGGAAGGTAGGAAGGAAGGAGAGGAAAGAGGAAGAAAAGTAGGTAGAAAGGAAAGGGTAAGAAAAAAAGGAGGGAAGGATGGCAAGGAGGGAGAAAAGAAAAATCAAAAGGAAGAAAGACGAAGAAAAAAAGAAAGGAAGGAAAGGAAAGTGGAAGAAATGGAGGTGGAAAGGAAGGGAAAGAAAAAAAAGGAGGGAAGGAAGGCAAGAAGTGAGGAAAGTAAAAGTAAAAAGAGGAAGAAAATGAAGGAAAGAGGGAAGAAAGAAAACAGAAAGAGAAAGAAATGAAAGTGGAAGCGGAAGGGAGGTGGGAGAAAAAAAGAAGAAAAGGAAGACTAGCTAATAACACTGTGTACTTGGGCTCCGAAATGCTTAAGAAAATGAGCCTGGGAACAAATGCTTACTCACCCTCGTCTGACTGGGCTTTTAACTTAACGAGCTTCTTCATACCTGCGTTTTACCCGTCCACTCCCGAGGCTCATTAGCGCAAGATTAATTAGTGTTGGGAAAGGGAAGCAAGATGGTGTGTGTGTGCATTACCTGGGACTTAATTGAGGAAGGTCTTCAAGGTAGTTTCAGGTGAGTTTTTTTTATATAATTTAATTTCGTTTTGCTACAAGGAGGAGGAGGAGGAGGAAGAGCAAGGGGGGAAACCATGAACCTTAAAACATACGCCCCTTCCCTTCCCATCACATCCTCCCTTAGCCTTTCTCCTCTCCCCTTTCAATACGTCTATTTTACAAGGAGGAGGAGGAGGAGGAAGAGCAAGAGGGGATACTATTAACCTTAAAACACACGCCCCTTCCTTCCCCATCACATCCTCCCTTACCCCCTCTCCTCACCCTTTCAATACGTTTATTTTACCTGCTTCTTCGTTCTACCTGAGCATAAACAAACCGGATTTAAATTGGGTTCAGGTGCAGAATAATTCACCTGTGGCTTGGACGAATGGAAGCTTTGTTATTAACTCTTTATTAGGGCTTTAAGCTTCTTCTAATACCTTCCTTTTACCTGTTAAGTCGTTCTACCTGAGCATCAACAAAGGGGATTTAAATTAGGTTCCGTGTCAGAATAATTCACCTGTGCTTAGGCGAATGAAGCTTTACTATCAATTCTTTATCAGTGGGCGTTAAGCTACTTCTAATACCTTCCTTATACCTGTTAACTCATTCTACCTGAGCATCAACAAACAGGATTCAAATTAGGTTCCGGTGCAGAATAATTCACCTGTGGCTTAGGCGAATTGAAGCTTAGTATCAACTCTTTATCAGTCGACTTCAAGCTACCTTTAATATCTTTCTTTTACCTGTTCCTCTTACCTACCTGAGCATCAACAAACTGGATTTAAATTAGGTTCGGGAGCAGAATAATTCACCTGCGGCTTAGGCGAATAGAAACTTAATTATCAGTGGACTTCAAGCTACTTTTAATATCTTCCTTATACCTGTTCCTCTTACCTACCCGAGCATCAACAGACCTGATTTAAATTAGCTTCGGGAGCAGAATAGTTCACCCGTGACTTACGCGAACAGACGCATCATGACAGCCTTACCTAACCGGACTTTTATCTATAATTAAACTCCTTCACCTGTGCTTTACCTGTCGCCTCGCCCACCTGGAGAGCGAGGGATTAATCAGCGTTCATAATGGCCCGCCGCACCATGAATCACCCACGGCCTAGACAGGTAACACGGCCGCTCTCAACCTCACCTGTCTGCCTATATAGAGACGAGACCAAACGCTGCGCCATGAAAGCTTAGGACGGAAAAAAATGAACCTATAAACACAAACGACGATAAACACGC
>NC_066533.1:18015411-18040411 GCF_024679095.1 Eriocheir sinensis
GCGTCCCAGGAACCTGCCAGAAGCGAGGTGAGCTCCAGTATCAGGTGTCCTCTCCTCACCCCGATGCCCGTGTCCCATTACGTGTGTGTGTGTGTGATAGTGGCGAAGGGGACACACGAGATGGGACACATTATGGGAAAGAGAGGATTGGACACGGGAAAAGAGTATGAATGGGGGAGGTTAGTTAAAGGGGGAATAGGAAATGGGTAGAAGTGTTGTGGGGTTGAGAAAGATATACAGAGGATGGAATACGGAGAAAGTGTATGAGTGAGAAAGGTTAGTAAAATGGAGAATAAGGAAGAAATTTGAGTGTTATTAAGTAAGTAAAGTATCATAGAGGATGGAATATTGAGAAAGAGTATCAATAGGACAGCTTGAAAGGTAAAGTGTATTAGAGATAATTGAATGTAGGATAGGAAATAAATATGAGAGTTATGGATCAAAGAAACCAGTGCAATACAAAGAGAAGAACACCGCAGCAACACAAAGACAAACGGAAACAGTACAAAGCAACACAAACACCAACAGAAAAGAGACACCTGAGAGGACGCAACACACAAAACCACAAACACACACAGAAACACACACAAAACGCACTAGTCTCCTCCTATACAAACAACACTTAACACACGACACACACGCAACCCAACCCAATTCAAACTAAAGCAAACGAAATTTAACAACACCAAACAACAAGATTACTAAAGCTAACTACTTATTGTCGCATTAAAATTTCCCTCCTAATAACACAACCAAAACCTTTACCCACCAAAGCTCACTACCTATTCTCGCATTGAAATCTCTCCCTAAACAACACGAACAAAACCCTTATTCACCAAAGCTCACTACTTATCCCCGCATTGAAATCTCTCTTAACAACAAATCCATTAACTGTACTCACCAAAGATCACTTCTTATCCTCGCATTGAAATTTCTCTCTCGTTAAACCACCACGAACAACTCTCCTTCCTTCCTTCCTTGATAACCCAGAGGAAGAAGAAGGACAAGAAGAAGTAGAAGAAGCACCGAACACTATCTTGAGAGCTCTTCGGGGTGAGAGTGAGAGAGCGAGAGAGCGAGGGTGTAGCGATGCGGGGCTGGCTGGCGGGGGTTAGGCTCTCTTCAGCGGCGCCCGAACGACTGAGTAAGCAAAGAGCAAGAGGCGGTGACGGAGTAAGGCGCCCCGACCAGTTCCTTCGTCTGAGCGGGGGCGGTGCGCGGGGTCACGGTGGTGGTAGTAGTGGAGGTGGTGGAGGTGGAGGAGAAGGTGAGGAGGTATATTGTGTGTGGCAGTGGTAATAATAGTAGTAGTAGTAGAAGTAGTAGTAATAGTAGCTGTAGTAGTAGTAGTAGTGGTGGTGTTAGGGAAGAAGACGAAAGAGGAATGAGAAAGAGATGGATAGAAAGAATGAGAGAAAAAGGAATGATAAAAGAGAAAGAAAAAGAAAGAAAAAGACACATGAAGGAAGAAAGGAGAGATGGAGAGATACAGTGACAGAGAATAAAAGAGAGAGAGACGTAATATACATAGCAAGGAAAAAAAAAGGGAGAGAGAGGAGACATCGATGAATGGGGTGTATATGTATATGTATTGCATGTTGGGGGGGCACTTATGTATAAATTGTACATGTGAAGCAAAGGTTAAGTTAAGAATGATACTGTATAATGTATGAAGATGAGTATGTATGTATGTATGTATGTATGTATGTATGTATGTAGGTCGGGTGTATATAGGTATGGAATGTGCAGGTCTGTATGTGTGTGCGTGTGTGTGTGTGTGTGTGTGTGTGTGTGTGTGTGTGTGTGTGTGTGTGTGTGTGTGTGTGTGTGTGTGTGTGTTTGCGTGGGTGTGTTTGTGTTGGCGGGTTGGGGTATAAGATATGACGCTGGGGGAGGAAGGGTAGCGGGTAAGAGTGAAGAAGGGAGGTTACTGCAGGGCATGAAGAGGATAGGGGAGGAAGGGTAGCGGGGAAGAGTGAAGAAGGGAGTATACTGCAGGGCATGAAGAGGATAGGGGAGGAAGGGGAGCGGGGAAGAGTGAAGAAGGGAGGTTACTGCAGGGCATGAAGAGGATAGGGGAGGAAGGGTAGCGGGGAAGAGTGAAGAAGGGAGGTTACTGCAGGGCATGATGAGGATAGGGGAGGAAGAGTAGCGGGGAAGAGTGAAGAAGGGAGGTTACTGCGGGGCATGAAGAGGATAGGGTAGTGGATAGGTGGGTAGATAGGAGGGTATGGTGAGTGTAGGTCATGTAGAAGTGGGAGAAAATAGAATGATGTAGCAATTTATTCTGTAGAGGTGAGAAAGAAGAGGAGGAAGATGAGATAGGAGGCAATGAGTGATGGTAATGTGACTCTCAAGAATAAGACAAGAAAAGTGAGAAATAAAGATGATAAACGGAAGAGAAAGAATATAGACGAGGAATAATAACTAATGGAGGTGGAGAAGGAGGATGAGGATGAGGATGATGAGGAGGAGAAGAGGAGGAGGAGGAGGAGGGTAATGCACCAACAAAGAGAAACAAAAAAAAATAAAAAAAATAGACGAGGATGACTTGGGAAAATATTAGGAGAGAGAGAGAGACAGAGAGAGAAAGAGCGAGAGGGAGACAGGGAAGAAGGGAGGGAAGCCAAGAACGGAGGAAGGGAGGTAGAAAGAAAATACATGGAGACAAATATAAGAGGTGACAGCGAGGGAAGAGAAAGAAAGACACAGATGACAGAAGGGAAGGAAGGAGATACGAATAAAAGAAGACACTTAAGGAGAAAACAAAAGATGAGAGATTGTGAGAATGAAGGAGACATAGAAGACGGGAAAGAGGGAGAGAAGAAGAAAGGAAGAAGAAGGAAAATACAATAAGAAAATCGATATCAACGAGATGGAAGGAGAATGACAAACAAAACAGAAAGAATGAGGGAGAGATGAACGATAAAAACAAAAAGAAAAGAAGATGATAATAGAGAAAATGAGAGGAAAGAGGAGAGAGAAAATATGGGAAGGAAAGAGAAATGGAGAGAAAATATAGTGTGACAGAGAGAATGAAGAAGACACAGCATATATAAGGAGGAAAAAGGATGGAGCGAGAGAGAAAGAGAGAGAGAACCCAGCAGGAGGGCCTCGAGGAATGGAAGGGGCGTGGCCAGCATCGTCAATCGCCCGATAAATAGAGGGTCCCGTAGCATCGAATCCCGCGGGGCAAAACGTCGACATGAAATAATAGGCTTCGATCCCACAAAACACAAACACCAGAGACACGATCGAAAATATATAGATAAATAGTAATGGTTTGAGGGAAGACCTTATGATATGGCGAAGATTAGCGGCCATACACGAAAGTTAAATAAAAAAATAATATAGTTAGTTATGAAGAAAACGATTTACATGGAAAAGACAATAAAGAAAGGCGAAGATAAGCTATAGTAGACGAAAGTTAAATAAAAAAATATAGTTAATTATTGAAAGACATTACCAAAATATGAATGAACGGAAAAGGGTACAGATTGACGAAAAGACCCAGTGAAAAGTGAATATTTGAGGAAGAAAATAAATAAAATGATGAATGATAATAAAAAGAGAGAAATAGAGATAGAAATGATGCAAAAAGGAAATATTTAATGAAGAAATTAGACATGATATCACAGAGATAGGTAGATAAACATAAAGATACGAAATGGCACAAAAGGAAAGTACGTTAGTGAAAAAATAGATAAATGATGATAAAACAGATATACAGATAGATAGAAGGATAGATAGATAAAGAGAGAGAGAGAAACACACCTGTCCACCCGATTATCACACTCTCAACAGGTAATCTTTAGGTGTGGGCGTCAAAACAAGGAAGGTGAAGGTTTGATGTATTTTCTCAGCTATCTCTTGAAGTGTTGCAATCGTTAAGGCTTTATGGACAAAGCGACCAGTTCGTTCAAGGACACATACCGCCTGGGCCCTTGACACATACACATATACTCTCTCTCTCTCTCTCTCTCTCTCTCTCTTGCTTTCAAAAATGGATGAATAAAAAGATAAATACTAATATAATCAGATACTCGAAAGAAAGAGAGAAAAATGATTAAAAAAGAAACCATCAGAAGAAAATATAAAAAAAATAATTAAGGAAAGAAAGAAAGAACGCAAAGAAAAAGTGAAATCAGGAAAGAAGAAAAAGAAGAAAAGAGAAAAAAAGAGAAAGAAAGCAAAAGAACAAGAGATTAAAAAAGAGGCCGATAGGAGAAAGAAAAAAAGAATAAAGAAAATAATTAAAAAAAGAAAAAAAGGAACGCAGAGAAAAGGTGAAATCAGGAAAGAAAAAAAAAGAAGAAAGAAAAAAGAGAAAGGAACCAAAATAACAAAACACATCAGACAAAACAAAAAATAAAACAGAGAAAAAAAAGAAAAAAAAATCAAGCTAAGTCCCACCTCCCCTTCTCTAAGCCTTACCTGACCCACCTTACCCTCCAAGCCTAACTAATCAACAGGTGAGGTGGCGATGTAATGAAAGCACCTGTCCGGGAGTCTCACGTTAGGATGTAAGGACGCGATTCATATTCAAATGGAGGGGCGGAGAAGCCTGTGGTGAGAGGTGCCATTAAGGGGGGGGGGCCATTAATATATACCCCTACCGCTACCCCCTTCCTACCCATCCCTTTCCCTTCCCTTAGTTCTTGCCCACACCCCCTTTCCTACCCCACCCTTTCACATCTATTCACATGCCCCTTCTTTATTTTTTTCTCCTCCACAACCACCACCACCACTATCGAAACCACAATTCCTCTCCTTCTCCTCCTCCTCCTCCTACTACTACTACTACTACTACTACTACTACTACTACTACGCTAACTCATCACACATGCGCATAAATTACGAAATAGGAATAAGACGAACTTTCACCACACACCGATGCCTTCCGTGGTGGTGGTGGTGGTGGTGGTGGTGGTGTCCTGTGAGCTTCCTTATATGACCAACAGGAGGCGGTGGTGGTGGTAGAAGAGACACCACTACCACCACCATCACCACCACTACCACCACCATCACCACCACTACCACCACCAAGATTATGATTACTACCACAACTAACAAAATATCACAACCACCACTAACCTAACAACCAACTCCATTATCATCACCACCACTACAATCACCACCACCACCAACAAAAACAACAACAACATCACCATCACCAACAGAGCAGTCTTGTGTGTGTTTGTGTGTGTGTGTGTGTGTGTGTGTGTGTGTGTGTGTGTGTGTGTGTGTGTGTGTGTGTGTGTGTGTGTGTGTGTGTGTGTGTGTTAAATCAATGCGAGGTACCTGCGTGGAACCTCAATTAATCATCTGTCCAACCTGTCTTTGCTTTTGTGTTGCTCTCTCCCTCTCTTCTGCTTTCCTCTTTTATCTCTTTAAAAATTGTGCACTGGATCATCTTTATTCTATACCAAAAAAGCCTCCAGGAATTCTATAACAAAAATCAGACAAACACACGCACACACAAAACAAGGCATGGGTAATATCACTATTTTTTTTTACTCATTCCTCGTTTTTCTTCTTTACCTTTTTAAAATCGTCCACTAACAGATCTTTTACTTTTTCCATAACAAAATCGTACGTAAACTCACACCTCTACTGTCTTTCTCTCTCTCACACTCTCCTTTTCTTCCTCTAAGTCTTCAAACCAACATGATAACCCAATTCACTTCTATACCATAACCAATCCATCTTTCCTAAACCCTGTCTTCGATTTTTTAACCCTAACAGTGACATAGAAAGCCACACACACCTTTTCAACTGTCTTTTCTTTTCTCGTTTTCTTTCTCCACGTCCTCAAAACAACATAATAAACCAACTGAAACATGACAAACCACTTCACTTCCCTACCACAATAAATCCATCACCCCTAAACACTCTTCTAAACCCAATAGACCAAACCGTGACGTAGGCAAACACACACACACACACACACATTTATATGCGCACCTGAGAGGATCCGAGACGAGTAAAAAGCCATAATTAACCGGCTTATCACAGCGGGAACCTTCGTTAAGACGGGCCAGGGTCAAGGGAGGCTTCTTATGGCTATCAGAGCGAGGAAGGAGAATAAGGAGACGGATGGACCATGGAGAGATAGCGAGGGGAGAGAGGGAATAACGTGGGAAGGAAGAAGGGGAGAGGCACGTGGAGGGAGAGATAGGGAGGGAGAAGATTGGTGGAGAGAGAGAGCGAGGAGGAGAGAGATAGCTAATTGAGTAGAGAAATCATTAGGAGATACATCGCGAAAGTAATTGATATCACACGAAGAAGAGGTGTTTGTGTGTTTGTGTTTGTGTGTGTGTGTGTGTGTGTGTGTGTGTGTCAGAGTGATGTATATACGGGCGTGAAGTAGAGTAATGCCTCCCATTTTTTTCGTATCCTTTAAGAGGAGAGACTAAGGAAAAAAAATAACAAGAGGAGGAGGAAGTGGAATGGGGTGACTGTAGTAGATGTTATTCCGGTCAAGGTGTGTGTGTGTGTGTGTGTGTGTGTGTGTGTGTGTGTGTGTGTGTGTGTAAGTTAGGACATTCACGAGGGAAATATAAATACACAAACCTTCCCAGAATATATAAAGCAAAAGACGAGAGAAAAACACAAAGAATCCAACCTTAAGCAAACCAAAAAACGAGAAAAAAAAAACGGAAAAAAAGTAAAGAATCGAACTCTACACATACACATTCCAATACCCAATCAGTACCACATAACCACCTACCACTTAAACCAACACCAAAACCACAGACACACACATACACACACACACACACACTAGAAACCTTCAACCACTAGGCACCAACACAACACACACACACACACACACACACACACACACACACACACACACACACACACACACACACACACACACACCTTTACCTGTGCACACAATATTAAACCCACGTACAGATCTCAGGTATGTGGATGAACAGGTGGAGGCAGAGGCAGGTAGTGGAGGTGGAGAGGGAAGATGGGGAGAGGGAGGGCTGGTAACTTCCTCAGAGGTATGTGGTGAACAGGTGGAGTAGGAGGAGAATGAGGAGGAGGAGGAGGGAGTTTTAAGTAGGAGGTGGAGGCGTAAGGAGTGTGGGATGTGGAGTAGTTAGTGCATAAGAAGACGAGTGAAGTAGGAAGTGGTGTGGGTGGGTGTAGGTGTGGGTATATGTGTGTCTCTGTGTGGGTATATGTGTGTCTGTGTGGGTGTGGATCTTTGACATGACGGAGGGAGGGAAGGGGAGAGAGAGGGAGGAAGGGAAAGAGTAGGTCATTAGAAGATGTGAGGAAGGAGGGCATGGAAGGAAAAAGGTAGGCAACAAGAAAGGAGGATAGGGAGGGAGAGAGGAAACTGGAGGGAGGGAAGAATGGAGGGAGAAGGAAATGACTGCAGAAGAGACGAGAGATAGAGAAAGCGAGACAAGAAGTGAATAGAAATGAGGAGCAGAGAAAAAGGGAAGGAGGAAATGGCTGAAGGAAAAGCGAAAGAGAGAGAGAAAGCGAGAAGATGCAATGAATTTAGACAGAGATGAAGAGAAGGGAAGAAGGGAAGAAGGAAATGATTGAAAAATGAACATGAGAGACAGAAAGACAGTGAATAAAGCTAAAGAAGAAGAGGAGACAAAACAAAGTAGGGAGATAAGAGAAAATGGTAAATAGAAAATAACTGAAGAAGAAGAAGCAATAGAGAGAAAAAGAAAAACGAGTGCCGAATGACAACAGAGATGAAGAAAAAAAAAAAAGAATGAAGTTAGTAAAGAAAAAAATATAGCGAACATTGGACAGAAGGACAGTGAAGGAACGTAGGAGGAGGGGGCGTTCAAACATACATGAGGCGTTGGGTACCTTCCTACACACACACGTACACACACATACACACACACAGGAGTAATCGACACGGAGTAATGATGGTGATAGGGGCGGGCGGTGATGCTGCCGTGTCGAGATAAGATGCTGTCCTCTTAAAACCTTCACATCACCTCACTGACCCTATTTCCGTGCACCTATTTCAAAACGGGAAAGCAACGACACGGATAGAGGGAAGGAAAGAAGGGAAAAGGGGGTAAGAGAAGGGGTAAGAAGAAATTGTTGAGGGAGGGAGGGAGGTGAGAAGAGAAAGGGAATAAGAGGAAATAGCTGAGAGAAGGGAGAATGCGAGAGAGAAGTTACGAGTGAGGATAGGGAGAGAGAGAGAAGAGAAAAAAAGTAAGAGGAAATAAGAGAGAGAGAAGAGAGAAAGCTAGAGAGAGGTAACGAGAAACGATAGAGAGAAAGAGAAGGAAAGAATAACGACGTAAACTGATTTGTATTTAAGTTCTAAGCTGATTTACTGAACTTAAAACCTCCCTAGTGTAACCTTGAATGAAGTACTTAGCGTTTCGAGCGGAGGTAATAGGAGCGAAGTAAGATACAGCCTAACCATAGACCTTATTAATAAAGATGCAGACGAATTCATACTACGCAAACTGACTTAGATATTAACAAAAAAGGGACCTAGAGTTACAGACCTTGAGCATAATGAAAAAAAAAATACCACCATCATATGAATTCACAATAATGATGATAGTAATAATAATGATGATGATGATGATGATAACTATACATTCCATTGGTCAGTGTGAAGATGGGATTAGAAAATACTGAAGCGTGGGAAACTAACAGGGGACGAAGAAGTGGAAGAAGGGGAGGAGGAGGAGAATGGGGAGAGAGAGAGGGGGGAGACATCGCGTGGGAAGCTAACTAGGAGGAGACAGGGAAAGGGGAGAATGAAGGAGGGTAGCGTGGGAAGATTCAGGGGAGGGGAGGGGAGATAGGGAAGAAGGAAGAAGAAGAGGAGGAGGAAGAGGAGGAGGAGGAGGAGGAGGAGGAGGTTGTGGGCATCAAAGGGTGTGTCCCCAAAACATAAAACCGGATTGATAAACGCTCCTCCTCCTCTTCCTCTTCTTCCTCCTCCTCCTCCTCCTCCTCCTCTTCCTTATCGGTGTCCATTGCGTAATAAATTTCCAAACACCACCGACTAATCGTCCCCATAAAAAAACACCAAGAAAAAAAAGTAAACAGGGATATTGAAAGAAGTGTGTTTGTGAGTGAATTAAAAGGTGATCACTTGGTATCTAAATGGTGTGTGTTTTTTGTTTTTTTTTGTTTTAATTAGTACTACAGGTGTGATGGTGTACCTTTGTTTTTAGGTGTGTGTGTGTGTTTGTGTGTGTGTGTGTGTGTGTGTGTGTGTGTGTGTGTGTGTGTGTGTGTGTGTGTGTGTGTTTATTGCTATTAAATGCATTTGCTATGTTTGTTTTTTGGTTGTTGGTGTTTTGTTTTAATTAGTACTACAGGTGTGATGGTGTACCTTTGTTTTTAGGAGTGTGTGTGTGTGTGTGTGTGTGTGTGTGTGTGTGTGTGTGTGTGTGTGTGTGTGTGTGTGTGTGTGTGTGTGTGTGTGTGTGTGTGTGTGTGTGTGTGTGTGTGTGTGTGTGTGTGTGTGTGTGTGTGTGTGTGTGTGTGTGTGTGTGTGTGTGTGTGTGTGTGTGTGTGTGTGTGTGTTGCTATTAAATGCACTTGCCATGTTTGTTTTTATTTTCTGTTGTAGTTCTTTTATTTTGTTTTATTTCTTTATTTATCAGTTGTAGATTTTATATTACTTTTTATTAACCTATTTAAGTGTTATGTTTTTTTTCTACTACCTTCTATTTATTTATTAGTTTCAGTTATTACTTTTATTATTACTATTACCATTACTTTTACGTCATTTCACTTATCTATCTATTTATATCTCTTCTTTTATCTTCATTCATTTCTATTTCACTTTTATTTTATTTTTGCTTCCTGATTTGAAAGGGCGAGAGCTAATTCCTGATGCAAAAGTCGTGACTGATTGGCTGTTTACTGAAGGAGGAGGAAGAGGAGGAGTAGGACGAGGAGGAGGAGGAGGAGGTGGAGTAAAAAAAGGAGAAAGATGACGAGGAGGAAAATCTTCATTCCTCCACATTAGAGAATCCAACCACACTGCAACTCTATTTCCTCCTTCTTTCTTTCCTCCCTTCCCTCCTTCTTCCCTTCCTTCTTCCTTCTCTTTCTTCCTTTCTTTCTTTATTCCTCCACATTAGAGAACACAACCACACTATTTCTCCATTTCTCGTTCCTTCTTTCCTCCCTTCCCTCTTTCTTCCCTTCCTTCTTCCTTCTCTTTCTTCCTTTCTTTCTTCATTCCTCCACATTAAAGAGCTTAACTGTATGACATATCTATTTCCTTTTTTTTTCTCCCTTCCTTTTAATCCTTCCTTCCTTCTTCCTTCCCTTTCTTCCTTTCTTTCTTCATTCCTCAACTGTATGACATATATATTTCCTCTTTTTCCTCCCTCCTTTTTACTTTCCTTCCTTTTTCCTCCCTCCTCCTTCCTTTCTTAATTTATTCCCCAACATTCGCGAACCTCACCACAGAACATCTCCATTTTCTTCCCTAACTCCTCCCCGTCACCATTCCTTTTGTCTCCCACTTACTCAGGCTTCGCAGGGTGCAGACAAACAAGCTTGGCAAGGGTGAGTGAGGCAGGGAGCTAAACACGCAAGGGTGACTGTCCGTACTCAAAGGTCACCCTCAGAACCCTTTTTAAGCCTTTATCGATGCTTATGTTAACCCCAAAAGATTGCAAAAGGATCGGACTCTATTCCTTAACACTGCAAGAGAATCGAACTCCACTCCTTCGTCTCTCTAATTCGAATACGTACCAAAGAACCAGTGACAATTGCTTCCTTGATGACTTTATACTATAGACGACTAAAGGATCGGATTCCCTTTATATCTACACCCCCATTAGAAAGGTATAGGATCGAGCTCCACTCCGTGCCTTCCCACAAGAGAGATGTATAACCGACTTGACTTTTTTTCTTGCGTCACTTATGCAAATGGACGTAAAAAGTGAGGTTCAAAGTGTGGAGTCATTGTTTTTGGACTATATTATGTCATTTTTTGTGAGGGAAGAGGAGGAGGAGGAGGAGGAGGAGGAGGGTAAGGATAATGACGATACAGAAGACGATGACAAAGGGAAAGAAGGAGGAGGAATAAGAGGAGGAAAACGAGAATAGAAAAAGAGAAAAAGGCGAAGATAAAGAAGATGAAAGATGAGAAAGACGAAGCAGAAGAAAACAAATAAAACAAAAAAAATATGAATACGAGAAATAAAAGAGTTCGAGAAGACAGGAGGGGAGGAGGAGGGATAAGAGAAGAGGATGAATAAGAGAAGGAGGAGGAAGAGGAAGAAGAGGAGGAGGAGGAAGAGGAGGAGAAGAGGCATCTGACCCTTTCCTAAGAGCCATTTAGTAACATAAAGAAGGGCGGTACTTTTTAACTTATCTCTCATCCAGATCAAATCATGAGAGAGAGAGAGAGAGAGAGAGAGAGAGAGAGAGAGAGAGAGAGAGAGAGAGAGAGAGAGAGAGAGAGAGAGAGAGAGAGAGAGAGAGAGAGAGAGAGAGAGAGAGAGAGAGAGAGAGAGAGAGAAAAAAAAAAAGAATAATGGGTATGAAGGAGAGTTGAGAAGGGGGCGTCTCCTACACACACACACACACACACACACACACACACACACACACACACACACACACACACGAGGAACTACGCATCAGGCTTCCCTTCGCCTTCTCTTTATTTGCGTCTTTGCTCCTTTATACGCAGTTAAACGCAAAGCAAAACAAAAGAGCAGAGAAAATCGTGTTCCTTGCTATTGAGACTTATTTTTCAAGCTATTTATTTGTTGTTTGTTTCTACTGATGCAAAAAACAATAACATTCATTTGTATATATGTAAGAATTGTTAGTAAGTGAATGTTTTGTTGTCTTTTTATTCATGGGTATCTATTTTGTTTTCTTTTTTACGTGTATGTTTGATCTATTATCTATTATCTATTTTTATTATTATTATTTTTTGTAGATCTTTTGTTATATTTATTTCTCTCACGACGGAAATATGACAGAAAGTAGAACAATAATTACTCTTTCTATGGATAATGATTTCCTTTTCTTAATTCACAAACAAACTCAAACAAAAAAAAGCAGAATAAAAGTCAAAAACACAAAAATAACAAAACACAAGAAAACAAAACAAAAAACAAACAAAAACAAACAAGAAAAAACACAACCCTCCCCTCAAAAAAAAAAAAAAAAAAACTCACGTAGGCGTAGCAAGAGAAGAAAAAATGAAGAAAGTAGAGTCCACAGGTGAAACGCTTCCCAGGTAACTTGATTTGAAGGAGGGAGGAGAGAGAAGGGGATGAAGGAGGTGATAGGGGGGTACGGGCGGGGGGGTTGGGGGCCAGGTAACAGCCTTCTCACCTACGCCCGATTAGCCAGGTGAGTGCACTGACCAGCCCAGGTGAGAACAGGTGAGGGAGTGAAAACAAGTCCCGCCCTGGATGTGAAATTAAAACGTCCATCTTCGATATTGGCATTTGTATTCACACACACACGCACACACACACACACACACACACACACACACACACACACACACACACACACACAGTTACCCTTTAATCTTTCTCTTGCTAGGTTAGGTTAGGTTATACAGAATGAAGAAATGGAAAAGATTATACAAAGAAGAATGGAAGAGAAGAAAATGGTAGGAGGAGAAAGAAGAAAAAAACAAAATAAGATAGAATGGAAGAAGATAAAAAGTTAAGAAAGAAAAAGAAGAAGAAGAAGAGGAAAAGATTGACTGGAAGACGAGAAAAGATAAAAAGAGAAGGAAGCTGAAGAGGAGAAAAAGATAATAAGGGAAGAAAAAAGAAACCAAAAAAAGAAGGAAAACATAAGATTAAAGAATGATAAAACTGGAACAAAAAAAAACAAAAATCACGAAAGACAAAAGAAAGGAAAGACATAGGAGAGAAAGGAAGAGAACGAAGGACAAGAAAGGGCGGATATGGGGATGGCAGAAGATGGGGGAGGGGGAGAAAGAGAATGGCAGTGGGAGGGGATGAGGGGAATGGGTGATAGGGGAAGGGGAGGATAAGGGGATTGAAAGATAAATGGGGACAGGGATAGATAGATTTGAGATTGATACACCCACACTAACAGACCCTCGTGTCCGCCTACAACCACCACCACCACCACCACCACCACCACCACCACCACTACCACCACCACTACCACCACCGCCACCAATCTACGAGCCGATTTCACAGTCCAACACAGTGTCTTCGTAACAGCCCGAACCAAACTATAGAATCCCATACAATCCAAAATGGTGAGGTCTTCGATGCCACACTAAAAACACAAGACTTTTCCTGTATAGTTTCATCAAATTTGTGAACTTAAATATAAATCCCAGACACTATACAAGGAAATTTCGAAGGCTCTGGTACTGGTTTGGGAGCTTATTAACCCATCATGGAGAACTGTGAAACTGTCCCTACGTCACCACACACCTTATCTTGCATACCTGTCGCTGTTTCGTCATCACTAACCACCTGACGTCACCACCTATGTTACCTTTTACAGCTGTTACTAACTACGTTAATCAATTTCTTCCCTATTTTGGTTTTCTTTCTATTCCTTCTTTCTTTATTTTCTTTTCTTTTTCTTGTTTCCATCTTCCTTCTGTCATCTTCCTTCCTATATATATTCCATTTCTATTTCTTTTTTCTGTTTTTCTTTTCTTTTTTTATTTTCTTCTTCACTCAGTCACTTCAACTCGTCTTCTTTTTATTCCTTCTTTCCTCTTTTCCTTTCTTTTCCTTCTTATTTTCTTCTTCCTCTATGGCTTGTAATTATCTCTTTCATCCTTTCCTCTTTCTTCAGTTAATTGGATTTACATATGTGAGTACGTGTAGGATTCGTGTGTGTGTGTGTGTGTGTGTGTGTGCCTGTTTTTTTTGTGTGTGCGTGCGTGTGTGTGTGTGGCCCCGTCGCGCCCACACCCTACCTCCGCGGGACATCCCCTCAAGGTGAAGGGATCAGCAGTGTCACCTGTTCTTACCTGTTGATTTTTTCCCACAGGTGATAACAATTAGCGGCCCTTATGTCCCTTAAACAATCTACGGCTATCTGTACCTTTTTTTTCCATATAGGTGATAAAAAAATAGTGCCCCTTATGCCCCTAAAACGAACCCTGATAATTTCTTTTCTAATGTTAGGGATGAGAAACAGTGGTCCATATGTCCCTTAAACGAACTCTGATAATTTGTACGTTTTGCCATATATAGGAGTTGACGATTAGTGGTCTTTCTCCTTCTTTCTTTCTTTATTTATTTATTTTTATTTCTCCTTTTATCTTATATAACATTTTTTTTTTTCATATTTATTAATCTTTTTTTTTCTGTGTGTGTGTGATCTTATACATTCCTACACACTTCTTTATAGCTGAATTATTCTCAGAGTAAACTATTTATACCCCGAGGAGGACTCTGTTGCTCTTAATTATCCTTCTCTTCTCTCTCACCACCAACCCAGCTCGGCCTCCCTCCACCTGGCGACAACCTAGACGGCGTGACAGCTGGACAGGTGAGGTCTGGATGGGATCAGGTGTGTTGGCAACAGCGACCTACACCACCACCACCACCACCATTACTACCACCAAGAAAAATGAAGACACAGAGGAGACAAATAAAAATGGGAGCGACGGAGAAGAAAAAAGGTGAGTAATAAAATAGGTAAATTGTGCGCTGGTGAAAGAGATGAAAAAGAAATAACAACAACAACAACAACAACAACAGCAACAACAACAACAGTACAACAGCCAAGATAGAAATAGAATGAATATTAAGAGTAAGAAAAAAAACGAAAGTCTATCCCATATTTTAATTACGAATCCATCATCTTATCAATTTCCCAGATGGACGAGTGACAGGGAGGGGAAGGAGTGGGAGGGAGAGATGGGGAGGAGAAAGGGGAAGGGAAGGAAGGGGGGGAGAGGGGGATTACTACCCACTCTGTAACCCACGCCGCTGACCACACCCCGCCCACACCCCGCCCACACACACACACACACACACACGTGCCGACTTCGAACATATGATGGTGATAACAACAACAACAAGAACAACAACACAACAACAATAGAGGCGGAGGCGGTGCGCATGGCTGAGTGATCATCATGTGGACGTGGTCAGCCCGTGGTCCTAGGTTCGACTCCCACTGAAACACCATCCCCGAGTGTCGGAAGATTACCCACACGTTGTCCGGAGCTTCAATCAATCTTTTTCTCCTTGTTTTTTTTCTCTTTATCTCTTTTTCTTCTTTTTCTTCTTCTTCTTCGTTTGTCTTCTTGTTCTCGTTCATCCGTTTTCTTCTTCCTCATTGTCTTTCTGTTCATGTTCTTATTCTTGTTCTTTTTCATGGCCCAAGCAAAGAGTCATATACCACGGCAGTCACTATAAATAAAATCAGTCTGCGCTACTAACGAGCTGGGGCCGTCCAACATTCCCCTCAAGAAAGTCTACCGGCGCTACAGACAGCACTAAAAAAATTGGTTATCACGTTCTTTTCACAGGTAAGGTAAGGACGACACAGGTGAATGCAGGGCCCGGCGCTCACCTGAGACGATAATGACAGGACCCGATCACGTCGCGGAAAGAAATTATAAGAAAAGTCAAAAACGAAATAAGATGAAAAAAATGAAAAGAAAACTTGAATTCTCGCCTCCACATGACCTAGAAACTAAAGGAAAAAAAGAAAATCTCTCTCTCTCTCTCTCTCTCATACATGATAAGGGAAGAAAAAAATGTACCAGGAAATGCCACGGTTCTGAAGGTGAGACAGAGCGAGTGAGAGAGAGAGAGAGAGGGAGGGAAGGAGGAAAGTAAATTAGGAGGAGGATTGAAGGAGTGAAGGAGGAAGGAAGTCCATATCGAGAGAGCGAAGTTACTTGATACTGTACGTCTTACTTTACTTACGGAAGAAGGAAGAGGAAGATAAATTAAGAATATGGTAAGAGAGAGAAAGAGAAGGAAAGGGGGAACGGACGAAAGGAAGAGGAATAAAATGAGAAGAAAATAAGAGAAAGAGACAGGAAAAGACAGAATGGACAGAAGGAAGAGGAATAAAATGCGAAGAAGAAAATAAGAGAAAGAGACAGGAAAAGACAGAATGGACAGGAGAAAGAGAATTATATTAAAAGGAAAGAAAAGAAGATAGGTTAAAACGAAGACATATAAAAAAGAAAAATGAGAAGATAAAAAAAAAAGAAAGAAAGAGAGAAAGAAAAAGGAAAGGAAGAAAAAGACTAATTAGAAAACGTGTATATAGAAAAACCAAGCAAGTGATAATTGAAAACATCGAAGAGAATAAAAAATAAAAAAGGTGTGAGACGGATAAACAATGAGAAAAAAAGTTAAAAAAGAAATTCATAACATAAATAAAAGAATAGGAACAGGAGAAAGTGTGTGCGTGTGTGTGTGTGTGTGTGTGTGTGTGTGTGTGTGTGTGTGTAGGCTACAGACAAAAGACAACCTACATGTGTGCGCTTTTTTAGACGCACACACACACCTACACACACACACACACACACACACACACACACGACTGACCGAATCTCTTCCTAAAAAAAAAAGAAATATCAGTCCGTCTGTTAACCTAAATAAAAAAAGTTAATTCTCTCTCTCTCTCTCTCTCGCACGCTTCCACCAACAAAATAGTTCACAACGACACTTCCTCCCTCCCTCCCTCCCTCTCTCTCCCTCCCTCCCTCCCATATCAAGTTTTCATCTCCCGTTAGTCTCCCACGTAAAGCTTAAAACAGGAAGTTGTACATGGATTTCCTGGATAATTATGAAAATGATAAATTGGATAAATGGATAGATAGATAAAGAAATATAGAGACCAAGTACATAACGAGGTAAGAAGAAGAAGAAGAAGAAGAAGAAAAAGAAGAAGATGAAGAAGAAAAGGAAGGAAAGAAATGAGAATATGGAGAACGAAAAGAGAATGAGTAAGAAGGAAGAAGAAGAAGAACATGAAGAACAGAAAGACAATGAGGAAGAAGAAAACGAATGAACGAGAACAAGAAGACAAACGAAGAAAAATAAGAAGAAGAAAAACAGATAAAAGAGAGAAATAAACAAGAAGAAAAAGATTAGGATGAACCCACATTTGACCTTGAACCCAATCTGCCTGACCTGATCGCTAACATGACCCGCAGCTTTAACTCTCTTCCCCTTCCCTTCTTTATTATCTGATCCCTATTCCCCTCTCTTCCCCTTCTCTTATCTATTCCCCTTCTTCTTTTCGTTTCCCGTCACTCTCTCTTCTCTCACTCTTCCTTCATTCCTTCTCTTCTCTATTCCTCTTCTTCTTTTCCTATCCCATCACTCTCCTTTCTCTTCTCTCTCTTTTCATTCCTCCCTTTCCTCTCTTCCCCTTCTGTTCTCTATTCCCCTTCTCCTTTTCGTTTCCCATCACTCTCTCTTCTCTCACTCTTCCTTCACTCCTTCTCTTCTCTATTCCCCTTCTTCTTTTCCTTTCCCATCACTCTCCTTTCTCTACTCTCTCTTTTCATTCCTCCCTTTCCTCTCTTCCCCTTCTCTTCTCTATTCCCATTCTCCTTTTCGTTTCCCATCACTCTCCTTTCTCTTCTCTCTCTTCTCATTCCTCCCTTCCCTCTCTTCTTCCCCTCACACTCCCCATTTCCATTACAATGACGTGTTTATCTTTTTCGTGTTTGTTTGTTTAGCGTTGAGTGTCACCAAAGCTTCATGGGTATTTTCTCTCTCGCCCTGTTTTTATGTATGAGGTTCCAGTACGTGTTTTTTTTTCCGAAGGCTGAGAAGTAATACACCCACCCACCCACCCACACACACACACACACACACACACACACACACACAAAGACATACGCAAATCAGTTTTAAACCAATACAAAACACGAGACCTTAACTTCCCTATCAACGCCATTACGGAAAAAAAGAACCATTGACGATCTAAGAATTTACAACCTCGCTAAAAAATGTAAATATATAAATCCACCTTCATATTAGTTCACCATAGCGACCCTACCCCATTTTCTCCTTAACTCTCCCTTCCTCATCATCTCTCTCTCTCCATCATCATCTCTTCCTCCCTTTTTTTCTAAGAATTTACAACCTCGCTAAAAAATGTAAATATATAAATCCCCGTCCAGACTAGTTCACATTTTCTCCTTAACTCTCCCTTCCTAATCATCTCTCTCTCCCTCATCATCTCTCCCTCCCTCGTTACAGCTCCCTTCCTCATCTCCCTTACCTCAACCCCCCCCCCCTCCTTCCACCCCTTACAGTAAACAAGTCAACAGCAAAACCACACAGAAACAAACTTCCTCCACCTGTAAACACATGGCCGAGAGGTGATCTGTTTACCTGTGTGTGTTTACCTGTCTCGAGGCTCAGCTGGCGGCCCACACTCCCCGGCTACTTGACAGGTGTGTTTTATGGGGACATTGAGCGAGGCCACAACCCAGACTGGAGGCACGGGGGAGGATGGAGATAAAGAGGGAGGGAGTGAAGGAGTGATGAGGAGGGGAGGAGTGGATGGCAGAAGAGATAGAGGAGTGAAGGAGGGAAGGAGGGAGTATGAGAGGAAGGAGACAGAGTGAGTGAGTGAAGGAGTGAAGGAAGGAGAGGGTAGGAAAACAGAGAAAGAGGGGAAGGGGGGGTGAGGCAAGAAGGAGAAAGGAAAGAAGAGGAGGAGAGAAAGAGAAGAATAAAAGAAGGAAGGAAGAATGGAAAGAGAGAAAATAGGAAGCAAAGTATGTGGAAAGGAAGGAAGGAAGAAAGAAAAGAAGGAAGGAAGGAAGAAAGAAAGAAAAAAAGGAAGAAAGGAAAGAACAAAGAAAAGAAGGAAGATAGAAAGGAAGAAAGAAAGAAAGAAAGAAAAAAAGGAAGGAAGGAAGGAAGGAAGGAAAGAAAGGGAGGAAGGAAAGTAAAATATCACCACCACCACCACCACCATCATAACACCATACATCACCACCACCTCCATCATCACCACCACCACCACCACCATCACCACCACCAATGACGTACACCAACACACGCCCCCACCTAGCGCAGTTCAACTCAAGGTCACCACATCAAAGACCTACGTACAATTTTAATACGCGTTCTCCTTCAAGGTAAATAAATAAAAAGAGATAATGGAGGTAAATGGGATCGTCTGGAATATGTGAAAGAAATGAAGGATAGAAATTAATGAAAGAAATCACAATAAATTTTACGTTAATAGAAAGATAAGAGAAAGATTGTCACATAGATAAAATTAAGAAAAAGAGAAAATACAACTAAATGTGAACTTCTATAAATTGTGAAAGAAAGATATAGAAGAAATAAATTAAAAAGAAGACATTGAATTTAAAATAAGTATAAAAATAAGAGAAATATCGTTACAGAGGGTTAAGGAAAACACAAAAAATAATAATAAATAGATAAATAAATAATTCTTCAGATCTTCTCAGTTAAAATAAATGAAAAAAATAAATATAAACAAATTCCCTTTTTAACTCCACTAAGCCAAAAGGATGTTAACACCCCACACGGCCTCCTCCTCCTCCTCCTCTTCTTCTTCCTCTTCTTCCTCCTCCTCCTAGGTGATGATGGGTGTTGTGTTTACAGGAGCTCCCCTGCGTAGGCCGACTGGCTTATTGCACACTTCATATCCTCCTCCTCCTCCTCCTCTTCCTCCTCCTTCTTCTCCTCCTCTTCTTCTCCTCCTCCTCCTTCTTGTTTTTGTTCCTCTTGTTCCTATTCTTCTTGCTCTTCTTGTTCTTCTTGTTCTTCTTATTCTTCTACTTCTACTTCCTCTTCCTCCTCCTCCTCCTCTTCCTCCTTCTTCTTCACTGAGCAACACGTGTGGGTGGTTTCGAGGCGCCGCCCTGCCAGCCTTCTCAGGAGGAGGTGGAGGAGGAGGAGGAGGAGGAGGAGTTTGTATGGAGGAAGACAGGAGTGTTTTGTGGAGTCGTAAAAAGGGAGGAAGCTAAGAAGGGAGGGAGAATAATAGTGAACGGAGGATAATGATGGTGAGAGGGAGAATAGATGGTGATAGTGAGGGAAAGGGAGAGAAGGGGAAGGGGAGAGAGGAAGAGGGAAGAAGAGAAGAGAGAAGAAAGGGTAGGGTAGAAGGGGAAGGGAAGGAACAGGGAAAAGAGAAGAGAAGAGAAGAGGAGAGAGAGAGAGAGAGAGAGAGAGAGAGAGAGAGAGAGAGAGAGAGAGAGAGAGAGGAAAGGGAAGAATGGAAATGGAGAAAGGGGGAAAGGGAAGGAAGGGTTGAAGAGGAGAGAAGAGAGGAGAAGAGAGAAGAAGAGAAGAAAGGGAAGGTTAGAAGGGAAGAAAGAAGAAAATATGAAGAATCAAAAGAAGAAAACGTAACTATTTGACGAAAACAAAAGAAGAAGAAGAGAAAAAGAAGAAGAGGAAGAAGAGGAAGAAGAAAAAGAAGAAAAGAAAAAGAAGAAAAAGAAGAAGAAGAAGAAGAAAAAGAAGAAGAAGAAAAATAAAAAGAAAAAGAAAAAGAAAAAGAAGAAGAAGAAGACGAAGAAGAAGAAGAAGAAGAAGAAAAATAAAAATAAAAATAAGAAGAACAAGAAAAACAATCAGTAATATATCACGGAATAGCTTGACGGAACGAAGGAAAACACAACAGACTCTTATCCCTGAACCCGTGGAAAATGTGAACGTCAAGCGGTGAGCAGAATCTGAATAAACTCGAACTGAACAAAATACTGAAGGAAAACAAAAGAATAAACCTTACCAAATAGAGGAGGATCAAAAGGACGAGCGAAAGTGACTTAAAATCCACAAGGTGAGAGAAGGGAAGGAAAAATAAGGGAAATACAAATAAAACAAATATACGAAAATACGAAATAAATGAATGAAAGACAAAATACTGAAGGAAAACAAAAGAGTAAACCTTACCAAATAGAGGAGGATCAAAAGGACGAGCGAAAGTGACTTAAAATCCAGGTGAGAGAAGGGAAGGAAAAATAAAGGAAATACAAATAAAACAAATATACGAAAATACGAAATAAATGAATGAAAGACAAAACACTGAAGGAAAACAAAAGAATAAACCTTACCAAATAGAGGAGGATCAAAAGGACGAGCGAAAGTGACTTAAAATCCAGGTGAGAGAAGGGAAGGAAAAATAAAGGAAATACAAATAAAACAAATATACGAAAATACGAAATAAATGAATGAAAGACAAAAAGTTGAAGGAAAACAAAAGAATAAACCTTACTAAATAGAGGAGGATCAAATGGAGAGCGAAAGTGACTTAAAATCCAGGTGAGAGAAGGGAAGGAAAAATAAAGGAAATACAAATAAAACAAATATACGAAAATACGAAATAAATGAATGAAAGACAAAAAGTTGAAGGAAAACAAAATAATAAACCTTACCAAATAAAGGAGGATCAAATGGAGAGTGAAATTGACTTATAATCCGGATGGTGAAAGAGGAGGGAAAGAAAACAGGGGTAACACAAACAAAATAAATACAATTGCAATAAAAAAGAAACACAAAAAGAGAAGTAAAAGAAATACACTGACCAGAACAAAAGGAAAACAGAGGGAAAATAAGAAAAAAGTTATGATGAAAAAAAAGAAAATCACAGAAGAGAGAGAAGGAAAATTAATAAAATGGTCAACGGAAAGGAAAACAGAGAGAAGACTAAAGAGATTGACAGTATACAAGAAAAACAGAGAAAACAAGAAAAAACAAATGCACTGACAAACATAAACAAACAAACAAACAAACGTACATTCAAAACACCCATTAACTAACCACGTAGAATCAAAACAAATAAAAATCAACGAAATTATACAAACAAACAAATTTAAAGGTTGATACACAAATAAGTAAGTTATATATGAATAAATAAATAAATAAATATACACTTTTTTTTGCACAGGTAAGGCAAGGTAACCAAGGTGTCAGGGAGTCTCACCTGCCGGAGGGGGGGGGGGACGCCAACACCTTCCCCCCGCCTCCCCCTCCCCCCTTATGCTTCCCTCCTCTCCCTAATAAACTATAAAATAATAATAATAATATACCTAAGAAGACCCCCAACTCCTGATCTCTTTAACCCATTGTAGTAGTAGTAGTAGTGGTAGTAGTAGTAGTAGTAGTAGTAGTAGTAGTAGTAGTAGTAGTAGTAGTGAGGGAGGTAAGGGAGAAGAGGATATTTCAAGGGAGACAGAAGAAAGGGATGGAAAAGGGGGAATAAAGGAGGGAAAGGGGGAATAAGGAAGGGGAAGGTAGGGGGCATAAGAAAGAGGGAGGGAAGAGGGCATAACAAGGAAAGGGGGAGAAGGAGGGGGCATAAGAATTGGGGGGGAAGGAGGGGGGCGTGGGAGGACCAGCATGCCCCGAGGCTCCGTACAAGGGCCTCAGGTGTGATGTGGGCGACCAGTAAGAGTTTCACAGGTACGGTGTTTGTGATCCCGGTGACCTGTCTTACACACACACACACACACACACACACACACACACACACACACACATGAGGAAGTAGTAGTAGTAGTAGTAGTAGTAGTAGTAGTAGTAATAGTAGCAGTAGTAGTAATATGCAGTAGTAGTAGTATGTAGTAGTAGTAGTAGTAGTAGTAGTAGTAGTAGTAGTAGTAGTAGTAGTAGTAGTAGTAGTAGTAGTAGTAGTAGTGGTAGTAATAGTAGTCGTAGAAATCAAATATTTGTTTCCGTGGCAAGTATTTCGAAAAGATATTACATAATATTTCCTGTAACTTTTTTTCTTACACTGATAATGTCTATAAGAATGTAGAGGTATGGAGTTACTGAAGATATAAAATGCTTGAGATACCCCTATAAGTAAAATTTTCTATAAGTACAGTTCAAAGAAAACGTAAGTTAAGGGTTGACTAGTCTATCTTTCGTGCCCCCCTCCCTTCACTCTCCTTCTTATGCCCCTTCCTTTACCTCTCCCTTCCTTTATGCCCTCGCCCTTCTTTTATGCCACCTCCCTCAACCTCCCTCTTTTCTTCTTATGCCACCTGTAGTCCCCTTCTCCATAACAATCCGGCCTCCTTAATCACTACAGCAAATTAAGATGTATAGTTTTATCACCAATGATCATATACAAGATGAAGTTTGATTTAGCTTAGAGAGTGAGCATGTGAAGTAGTACAGTGAAGCGATGATGTATTGAGGTTAACGAGAAAGAAAACGAGGTGAGGGAGAGAAACTGCGCAGTGGTCCCTCATACGCCTTGTTTTTCTTCATACTCTCTAAGTTTGTCCATTGGTCTCAAGCTAATATAGGCAGGACACGCCCTTCTTTACATGTCTACGACCTCGGCAGGACAAGTACACGCAGACAGACAGACAGACAGACAGACGTGTATATGCACCTTAATTATGTATCCGAGAAGGTTGCTTGACTTCTCCTCCCTCCTCCCTGATCACCTTCCTACATAATCAACGACACATGAATTAAAGTTACTCGAATGGGCATTATAGACAGGCAGATTGGTGAAGAGAGAGGAAAAAGAGAGGTTAGGGAAGGGACAGATAGGAGAGAGAAAGATATTAAGCAGACAAAGGATGTGAATTGAAGTAAAACACGAAACAGAGGAAAAAAAATCGTCAGATAAACTTGAAAAAAAAGAAAATCAGTCGACGAGAGCCCAGAAAAAACAGTGATCCAAAACAAACCACAAAAAGAAAATAGCAAGAAAAAAGACCCCATAGCTATCATATAAAAACAAACAAACAAACAAAAAATAACACAAGGACTTCCCTATTCGATAAAACATACACGACCAAAAAAAAAGAAGTACCACAACAAAACCTCACTGAAAAAAAGACAAGAAAACACGTGAAAAAAACCCCGAAATTTTCCACTCAAAAAACAAACAGAAAACAACAAAAGAGAAAACGGGAATGCGAGTACTTACTGGCACCAGCGGAAGGGGACGGCGTGGACAGCGGAGCAAACTTGTATGGCTTGCCTGAGGGGGGCGTGCGGAGCGGGGACTCAGACCTCGAATCGGGCGACGAGAACTGGCGCCCGAACCTGACGGGGATGTCCACGGTCAGAGGCTCGGAGAACTGACGGCCGAAACGGATGGGCTCGCGGAGTCCTGAGGGTCTGACGGCGTCCATGGTGCTGGTAGGATGTGTAGGATGCGTTGCGAAGGACTCTTGGGGATGGGTAATAGGACGTGAGTGTGTGGTTGTCGTTGATTGCGTGATACTTGTTAATTTGGGTTGCGGTTGAGAACTACGTGTGTGTGGTTTTTGCGGTGTGGAAGCCCCGTGGAGATGATTTTCCGAGGTGGAAATTGAGTGTGGAGACCAAGTGGAGATAGTTCTTGAGTCTTGAGAAGGCCGTGGAGGTTATTCTTGTATCTGAAGACCTCGTGGAGATGAGCCAAGGATTCGTAGGATGCTGTGGAGATGAGGACGCCTTCTCGATGACCTAAAGATCTGCAGGACACCGTGTTGATGATCCTAGGAGTTTGAGGATGCCTTGAGGAAATCCTTAGAGACGTTAGATAACCTATAGGAGTGTTGCAGGATGTGGAGACGATCCTATAGGACACTTGGTAGATCTTGCGTCGTGGAGATGACCAAAGGACGTTGTAGGAGTGTTCTGAAGAGCGTAGGATATTCAAATGGTGTTCTTCAGGGTAGGACTAGGAACCATATCAGTTTTTCAAGATCAGGATCATTCGTAAAACACCAGATTCGTGTGTTTGAAGTTCGTATTCGTTAAGTTATTGCGTGCACTAGAAGATACACTTTTTTATAATTTTAACTATTTTTTTGCTTCTCATTCGTCACTTAGCGAACGAATGATGCACTTTTTACTTTTTTTAGGTATGCGGGAATCTGTTTATTAGCTTTTTCTCTTCGTTTATTTCAGTTTTTGGGGGGATGTCTCTTTTTTTCTAACTTTTTCCTTCTTCGTGGTATTTCAGTTCGTTCTATGTTCGTCTTCGTTATGGATGGGGACGAGGGAGAGGGCGAGGGTGTAGGGATGTCGCCTCGTCGTTGGTGGCCGTCGCAGGTGAGGGC
>NC_066533.1:18047911-18060411 GCF_024679095.1 Eriocheir sinensis
CCACCCTTCGGGAGGTAATTATGAATGACTGTATTTCGTATTTCATTCTCAAGCCTGTGCGTAAATATGTTCCCTCTCTCCTTATATGACCAGGCAGGTGTGTGTGTGGGTGGGAGGTAAGGTGGAGGAGGAGGAGGAGGAGGGAGAGACGGATGAGAGGAAGGTGATGTGTGGAAGGGTTAGGGAAGGAGGGAGGTAAAGGAAGGGAAAATAAAAGGTAGGAAGAGGAGATGGAAGAGGGAGAGAGAGAGAGGGGAGGAAAGAGGAGGAAAAAGAGAGGAAGAGGAGAGATAAGGAGAGGAAAAGAAGGTTAGAAAGAAAAGAATGAGAGAAATAAATAGATAGAGAGGAGGAAAGGGAAGGGAAAAAGAGAGGAAAAGAAGAAGGGAGGAAAAGGGGAGGAAAAAGGGAGAGGGGAGGAAAGAGAAGGAAAAAGAGGAGAGGAAAAGAGAGGAAAAGAAAGTCAGAAGATAAGAGAGAAAATATAGGAGGGAAAGAGGAGGAAAGGGAAGGGAAATGGAGGAAAAGAAGAAGGGAGAGGGGAGGAAAAGGGGGAGGGAAAAGGGGGAGGGAAAAGGGAGAGGGGAGGAGGGGCGTTAATTCCACATGACTGGCATTACGTGTTTGTGTGTGTGTGTGTGTGTGTGTGTGTGTGTGTGTGTGTGTGTGTGTGTGTGTGTGTGTGTGTGTGTGTGTGTGTGTGTGTGTGTGTGTGTGTGTGTGTTGCAATGGGGTTACAACACAAGATATTTCTCATCTCTCTCCGTTTTTAGAGCAGCCTCATATGTCTCTTCCTCCTCCTCCTCCTCCTCCTCCTCCTTCTTCTCTCTTCTTTATTTTCTTCTCTTTCTTTCTTCTCTTCTTCTTTTCCTTCTCCTTCTTCTTTCTCTTTCTTTCTCCTTTCTCTCTTCTCTTCCTCTCTTCCTTCTTCTCTTCGCTCATATGCCTCCTCTTCTTTCTCTCCCTCTCCTTCCTCCTCCTCTTCCTCCTTACTCCTCTTCTTGCTTCACCCTTTCCTCTTCACCCTCCTCTTCCTCCTTCTTTCTCTTTGCTTCTTTATCCTTCCCTTCTTTATTTTATTATTGAGTTTTTCCTTCTATTTATTTGCGATTCTCTCTATTCCACTTTTATCAATTTGTTTTCTTCCTTTCATTCTTTTCTCTTTCTTTATCTTACTCTCTTTCTTACTCTGATATTCGTTAAGTGTGTTCCATTCTCCATTCTTGCTCTTTTTCTTCTTTTTTTTTCTTTTTCTTTTCTTCTTTTTATTCTATTTTCTTCTCTATTCACAGTTTGCTAAGTTTATTTTCTCCCTCTTCCTCCTTTCTTATTTTTTCTCTTTTTAACTTAACTGTTTTATTTTCCTTCCCATCTTTTACTCTTCCTCTTTATTCACCATCTCCTCTCACTCCCTCTTTCTTTCATCTCCTTCTTCTTCTTCCTAACCTACTTTTTCCTTTATTTCTTTTATCTTATTTTTCTTTCCTTGTATCCTATTTCCCTTCTTTATTATCCACTTGCTCTCTCTTATTCTCATCTCTTTTGCAATCGTGTTTTTTTCTTCTTTTTGCCCCACTTGCTAAATTTAAACTTGGTCCAATCTTTGCATTTACACACGAGGCAAATATTTCACTTTATATTACGTCTTATCTTGAGTGGCATCATTCCTATATAGAGTGCTCCTTCTTCCTCTTCTTCTTCTTCTTCTTCTTCTTCTTCTTCTTCTTCTTCTTCTTCTTCTTAATCAACATCTCAAAAACATCTTTCCTATATAGAGTGCTCCTTCTTCTTCTTCTTCTTCTTCTTTTTCTTCTTCTTTTTCTTCTTCTTTTTCTTCTTCTTCTCCTTCTTCTTCTTCTTCTTCTTCTTTTTCTTCTTCTTTTTCTTCTTCTTCTTCTTCTTCTTCCTCCTTAATCACCATCTCAAAAGCACCAAATCGAGGAGATGAAACTCAACACCACACAAACAGCGCCCTACCTCCCTCCCCTTCCTCGTTCTCTCCCTTCTTTCCTCCCTCCCTTCTTCCCCTCCATTCTTTCTTTCCTCCTCCCCTACTTTCCTCCCTCCTTCATCGTCTTACATCCCTCTCTCTCCCATTTTCCCCCTTAATCCCCTCCTTTCTTTCCTCCCTCCCTTCCATCCCTTCCTCCCTCCTTGTTCTCTTATCTCCCTTAACCTACTTCCCCTCTCCCTCCTTCTCCCTCCCTCCCTCTCTCTCTCTCTCTCTATCTTTCTTTTTTGTTTTCTTTTGCAGTTTCCCTCCTTGCCTTCATCTCTCTAACCAACTTTCCTTTCTTTTCCTTTCCTTTTCCTCACCTCCTTACTTTCCCTCTCCTTTAATATATTTTCTTCAATTCTCCTGTTCACCCATAACGCCTTTTAATCTTCCCTCTTCACCCTCCTTTTCCCCTCTCCTCTCCCCTCCCCTTTCCTCTCTCCCTCTCCCTTATGTCCATCTCCTCCTACTCTCTTCCTTCACCCACAATATTTGAACCTCCTCCTCTCTGTTACCCTCCTGAGAGACAGCAATAAAAGGATTTCTATAAATGAAAAGAAATAAAGAAAGGAGAGACTGATGCGTTTCCCGTTTTACGAATCTTTCCCTCGCAGTTCGTTAACCATCTCAGAACGCTCATGTTTCTTCCATTAGCGTTCTTTTTATATATATTTTTTGCTGCGGTCGTAACTTTCACAAACACATGAGACTGAGGAGAGAAAGATAAGAATAGCAAGACAAAAATAGAAGAAGAAGGAGAACAAGAACAGAGAATAAACACTAAAAGAAGAAGAAGAGGAAGAAGAAGAAGAAGACGAATAAGAACATGAAGAACAAGATAAGAAGAAAAAAAACTACAACAAGGAGAAGAAGAAAATAATGAAAAAGAAGAAGAAGAAGAAGAAGAAGAAGAAGAACACGAACAAGAACATGAAGAACAAGAAAAAAAAAACTACAAGAAGAAGAAGGAGAAGAAAATGAAAAAGAAGCAGAAGTAGAATAAGATAAAGGAGAAGACGAAGAAGGAGAAGAAGAAAACACATAAAGCCGCTAAGCACACAAGGGTAACAGCACTTTCCATCTTAATATTTACAAGCGGGAGGGAGGGAGGGAGGGAGGGAGGAGAAGAGAGAGAGAAAAAAAAAAAAGAGCTTGTAAGAAAAACACTAGATATACGATAATGTCACTTTCCATGTACGACAAACGACCCATCATGCAACAACAACAACAACAACAACAACAGGACCAGCAACAAATAAGAACATTAGAGCGAGACAGCGAGAACGAAGATGATAAAAAAAAAAGATGATTTATGGCCTAACTTTCAACGTATACGATAATGACATTTGCCGAGTTTGCGAGAATTCATTTGTTTTATGGTGTGTGTGTGTGCGTGTGTGTGTGTGCGTGTGTGTGTGTTCACCGACAGGGCGCCGTTCACGTATGCTAATCAGCCTCATTATTTTCTGTCACTCAAGTCCTCCTCCTCCTCCTCCTCCTCCTCCTCCTCCTCCTCCTCCTCCTTTTTCCTTCTTTATCACATTACTATTACTATGAGGACAGATGGAAAGGAGGAGGAGAAGGAGGAGGAGGAGGAGGAGGAGGAGGAGGAGGTGGAGATGACTTTAACGTGTGGAGATGGTGCTTTGACCCCCGTGAGATGGACACACCACCACCACCACCAGAGAAGAAGGAGGAAGAGGAAGAAGAAGAAGAAGATAAGAGAAAGAAGAAGATAATGTCGCCAGGTACGCTAAAAACTAATGAGTGTCACCTGTAATTTTCGACACCTGGTACTTCCCGCTTTCCTTCCTTCCTTCCTTCCTTCCTATTCCTCTGTCCAACCATCCATGCTTTCCTCCTCCCTTTCCTCTCTCCTCCCTTTCCTCTTTCTTTCTCTCTTCCTCTCCGTGCTTACTCTCCTCTCTTCCTGCCTCCCTTCCTCCCCCAGTGGTGCAGCCCTCTAACGGTGAAGCCCCACATTGGCACAGGTGGAGAGGGAAGGGCTATTCTACCTGAGTTTGAATCCACCACAACATGTATTCCACCTATTTTTTTTTTGTTTTGTTGTTTGTTTTTGTTTTGTTCTTTCTGGGTTTTCTTTTTCGTTTCTTTATTCTGTACTTTCTTTTTCTTGTTTGTTTTGGGTGCATATTTTTTTCTTTTCCTTTCTCTTTTTTTTTGTTTTTCATTCCTTTCTTTCTTTCTATGTGGTAATTGTAACTGTTCTTCTTTTTCTATCTTTCTCTCTTTTTTCGTCTTTCTTTCTTTCTTTCTTTCTGTGTGTGGTAATCAGTGCTGTTCTCCTTTTCCTTCCCTTCTTTCTTTCTCTATGCAAAACACTCTACTTTCTTTTGTAACCTGTTCTATTACGTTTTCCTTCCCCGCTCTCTTCCCTTCCTTTCCCTAACCTTCCCTTCTCTTCCCATCCCTTCCCTTCCTTTCCTTTCCCTTCCCTTACCAACCCTTACCTACCCGTTCCTTCCCTTCCCTTACCTACCCTTACCTCTCCTCACCTGTCCTCCCCAAGCTCACCTCCACCCCAGGCATCGCTTCGTAAATACTCAAACGCAGGCAGCTTGTACGTGACCCTCCCAGCCTATCAAAAGACCCATTGTTAACACTTAATCGTTACACTCTTTATAAGGCGGCCCACTCCTTACACACACACACACACACACACACACATACACACACTGAGACCTGCCCTTCCTCAATACAGCCTCTAGACGTAACCACCAGGAGGGCAATCGAAGAAAACCTGAATGGGTGTTTTTTTAGGGGAGACTGAGTTATAGGGTTGGTGGGATGGGGTCTTTTTAGGGGGTTGGGGGTTGTTATTTGTTTGGTGTGCTTTCAAGGTGAGTTTTATTGGGGTTTTAGCTGGCAAGGTGTGGAGTTTATGATGGTGTGCAATAGCTTTTGGTGTGTCTAGTATTTCTTTCTTTCTTTCTTTCTTTCTTTCTTTCTGCCATTCTTTTTTCTTTCATTCTCTCTCTCATAATTATAACAACAATAGTAATAATAATAAGAGGAATAATAATAATAATAATAATAATAAGAAGAAGAAGAAGAAGAAGATGAAGAAAAAGAAGAAGAAGAATAATGAGAATGAAAATAAAACCACCACCACCACCACCACCAACAACAACAACAACAACAACAACAACAACAACAACAAATCCCACACCTCTCATCTCAACCCACAACACTTTGCATCATCACTTCGGGAGAGAAAACCTTACATCACGATTATGTATATATATGTACGTCTCTGTTAGCGTGTGCGTGTGCGTATGTGTGTGTGTGTGTGTGTGTGTGTGTGTGTGTGTGTGTGTGTGTGTGTGTGTGTGTGTGTGTGTGTGTGTGTGTGTGTGTGTGTACATACACACACACATACATAATACATAATAATAATAATAGTTTTTTTTTTTTTTTTTGTGTGTGTGTGTGCGTGGGAGTATGTGCGTATGTACCCTCCCCTCTCATTCACCTTTCCCTCACCTCTCCCTTGCCACTCCCCGCCACTCCCATATCCTCTTCCGCCGACGTATAATTCCCACACACACTCCTAACACATCATTTTCAAGGTCTCTTTAACTTAATTCACGTTTACCTAAATTTAAAGACCCGTGGACATTTAAATTCTTCATAAGGATCACTGTTTTCCATCTCTAGTCTTACCTCAAACTCAATTCATTATTTCTCTATCTCCTTTTAATTATCATTCAATTCCAACTTAACTTTCAAGGGTTCTTTTATTTGATCCCTGTGTTTGCCTGAGTTTAAAGATCTATGGACAATTAAATTTTTCATACCTATATATTTTTTTTTCTGTTCAAGTCTATCTCATTTTTTTCATATCCACTTGTTTTTGATTCCTACATATTCTCCTAATACAGTTTTCAAGGTCTTTTCTGTTCAATTCATGTGATTACTTAATTTTAAAGACCTGTGGGTGTTTAAATTCTCCATACGTATAATTTATCTATCTCTAATCTTAAGTTTTTCTCTATTTATTTTTATTTCCACGTGATTTTAATTTCCTCACACTCGTAACGCTCAATTTCTAAGTCATTTTCTCTCTATTTTCTACGTTTAATTGAGTGTAAAGACCTAAGAAACATTTAAGTTCTTTAGACGTATCATTAATTTTATCTATACTCTCATCTTCACCTCCTTTGCAATATCTCTTAATCTATTTCTTACTCATTCTCCTAACACATAATATTTCAAGGTGTTTTCAATTTAATGTTTATGTTTACCAAAAGTCAGAGGTGTCAGGCCATATATATTCTTCACACGCTTCATATTTCATCTCTATCTCTTTTAATTTCCACAAACTCTCGTACCGCATAATATTTCAAGACCTCTTCTGTTTAATACCTATGTTTACTTAAGTTTAATGGTCTCAGAACATATATATTCTTCATACGATTTATTTTTCTATCTCCACCTACGTTTCATTCTCACTCTCCTAACATACAATTTCCAAGACCTCTTCTACTTAATATTTGTGTGTACCTAAATTTTAAGATCTCAGAACATATATATTCTTCATGCTCTTCATTTTTCTTATTTCTTCCTGTGTTTAAGTCTCACTCACTCGTAACATATAATCTTTCAAGGCTTCTTCTATTTAATGTCCGTGTTTACCTAAGTGTTAAAATCTCAGAACATATATATTCTTCAAGCCCTTCCTTTTTCTTATCTCTACCTGCGTTTAAATCTCACTCACTCTTAGTATATAATCTTTCAAGTCTTCTTCTATTTAATGTCTGTGTTTCCCTAAGTGTTAAGATCTCAGAGCATATATATTCCCACACATGTCATTCATTGTCTAAACCAGCATTTAAACCACTCAGAAATGCTCTCACATATATATTTCATCCCAATGCCGTCCATCTCATCCCAGTTTGTTTTTTATGTGGATTTATGGGATTAGGTAAAGGAGGACTGAGTAGGCGTAGATGGCGTAGGAGACAGTGATCTTGCCTTCTTCCACTTCACTAGAAAACTCCCTCCTCCTTTTCCTACTCTTCCCAAATCCTCCTCCTCCTCCTCTTCTTCACCATCCTTCTCTTCCTCATCCTACTTCCTCACCTCTTCCCCTTAAAATACAGAAGACTCCCTCCTCTTCCTCCTACTCCTCCTCTTCCCCATCCTCCTCCTCCTCTTTCTCCTCTTCCTCATCCTTCTCTTTCTCACTTCTTCCTCTTCAGATGCAACAGAAAACTCACTCCTTTTCCAACTCGTCCAAAATCCTCCCCTTCTTCCTCCTCCTCCTCCTCTCCCTTTCCCTCCCGCCCGTCAACCTTCACCTGCGCGCCGTGGGAGGACAGGTAGAGCAAAATTACGGCCCAGGCAGGTGGAGTGCGGGAGCCTAATGAAGGAGCCTCTCGCGAAGGGCCCGGGGAGCGATTTGTCATGTTTTAGGCAGTGTTTACGTTAGGGTTTGTTTTGGGTGTTTGGTTGTGTTTGGGGAGGAAGGGGAAAGGGGGTTTAGGGAAGAGAGAGGAAGAGAGAGAAAGATCGAAGGAGAATGAAGGGGAGGAAGGGAAATGTATGGAACAGAAAGGGAGGAGAAAGGGAGTTAAAGGGGAAGGGAAGAGAAAGGAAGAGAAAGATCGAAGGAGAAAGGAAGGGAGAGATATGGAGCAGAAAGGGAGGAGAAAGGGAGCTAAAGGAGAAGGGTAGAGGAAAAGGAAAGGGAGTTAAAGGAAAAGAAAGGAAGAGAGAGAGAGAATGATCGAAGGAGAAAGGAGGAGAAAGAAAGGAAGGAAGGGAAAGGTATGGAACAGAATGGGAGGAGAAAGGGAGATAAAGTGGAGAGGTAGAGGAAATAAGGGGGAGGAAAATGAGAACTATAGGGAAGGGCAATGGAAAAGAGAGAGAAGGAATGGTGTGATATATGTTAAGTTAATGTTTGTGTGTTTGTTTGTGTTAGTGAGGGATGTGTTTGTTGCTGTTTGTTTGTTTGTGTGTTTGTTTGTGGCTGTGTGATTTATGTTTTGGTTTTCGTGTTTTTTTGTTTTTCTTTGTGTTTGTGTGTTAGTGTGTGTGTGTTTGAGTGTGTTTGTTTACTTAGTTTGTGAATGCTCTGTTTGTTATGTATGTTTGTTTGTGTGTTTGTGTGGATGTGATGTTGCTGTCATATTATTAGCTAGCAAGACTCCTCCTCCTCCTCCTCCTCCTCCTCCTCCTCCTCCTCCTCCTCTTCCTCCTCCTCCTACCGAAACATTATAAGGTAAGAAACGAATACACAGAGAAGATTTAAACTCAAGTAAATCAACTTAGGACGGACAGTAAATAGGAAGGAAAATAGAAGTGTAAATAGATGAATTCGAGGTGGTGGTGGTGGTGATGGTGTTGATGGTCCTACGGCGTCACCTCCAGAGCTATCAAGGTCAAGAGGAGTTGGAAGGAGTGAAGGAGTGAAGCCTATGTCCTCCTCTTCCTCTTCCTCCTCCTCCTCCTCCTCCTCCTCCTCCTCCTCCTCCTCCTCCTCTTCTTCCTACTCCTAATGTCCTAACTTTTATTAATTCTGCTTCTGTTATTAATATTTTCTCTCCTCCTCCTCCTCCTCCTCTTCCTCCTCCTCCTCCTCCTCCTCCTCCTCCTCTTCCTCCTACAGTCCTAACTTCTATTAATTTTACTTCTGTTATTAATATTTTATCTCCTCCTCCTCTTCCTCCTCCTCCTCCTCTTACTCCTTCTCCTTCTTCCTCTTCCTAAATGACCCTTGACCTAACCTGCCCTTTTCTGTCTACTTTAATTCATTCTTTTTTTCATTATTTTCTTTCTTCTCTCTTTCTTTCTCTTTCTGATTTTCTCTCTTTCTTTTTCTTACTTTTAACTCCATTCACTGTCTGTTCTTCGTCTCTATTCTTTTCTTTTCTTTCTTTCTTTCTTTCTTTCTTTCTTTCTTCTTCTTCTTCTTCTTCTTCTTCTTCTTCTTCTTCTTCCCTCCTACACTAGGTTGATATCTCATTCCTCATTTCTCCCACTCTTAAATTTGACTTCCTAAACTGCTCCTCCTCCTCCTCCTCCTCCTCCTCCTCCTCCTCTTCTTCTTCCCTGATAGCCACTCCTAGACGCCCTCAACTTCTCCTCTTCCTCCTCCTCCCAATTTGTCTTTCTTCCTCTTTCTCCAATTCCCTTCCTCTTCTAGCTACCCAACGCCCTCCTTCTGTCTCTTCTTCTTCTTCCTCCTCCTCCTCCTCTTCCTCCTCCTCCTCCTCCTCCCAAGTAAACTACTCGTCTTCACCTTCACTCCCACGGTCATCCTTTCCCACCCACGCACACACACACACACACACACACACACACACACACACACACACACACACACACACACACACACACACACACACACACACACACACACACACACACACACACACACACACACACACACGTACCTATGTTTGCTCATTAGGTTCACACACGTATTTCAACAGGTAAGTGCGCACGCCCGCTCACCCACGCCCCCCCACGCCACCCCGCCCACGCCCGCCCACTCCCAGGTATGCTATCGTTAATTATCCTGCCCACTGCCCACCCTGATTGCCCACATTGAATATCTACGTGGACTTTCGTTGATTCATTGACTCGTTAGTTCATTCATTCATTCATTTTTGTTTCTTTCTTTTTTTCTTTTCTTTCTCTTTTTCTTTTTTTCTTTCTGTCTGTCTGCCTTTTTTCTTTTTCTTTTTCTTTCTTTCCATCTGTCTGTCGTTTTTCTTTCTTTTTTTCTTTCTTTCTTCCTTCCTTTCTTATTCTTTTTATTTTTTTCCAATCCGTCGTTCCTTTCTTCCTTCCATCCTCCCTTCTCTCCTTCCTTTCTTCCTTTCTTTCTTCCTTTTCATTTCGTAAGGTAAAAAAAATATATATAGGATTTAAAGAGAAAATATCAATGTCTATATTATATTAACACTCAAACTTTAATTATCACATTTGCGAATATACATTGACACACGCGCACACGCACGCACACACACACACACACACACACACACACACACACACACACACACACACACACACACACATCGGAGCACCACCTGTATTTAATAGGTCATAAATCAGCTCTTTTTTTCTCTCCTTCTCTCCTTCCCTCCACCTCTATTATATGGGAGGAAAGGTGGAGGGAGGGAAGAGGAGGAAGAGGGAGGAGGAGGAGGAGGAGGGAGGAGTAGGAGCATGAGGTAAAATTTATGGTTATATTTAAACTTTATTGACTCTCTCTCTCTCTCTCTCTCTCTCTCTCTCTCTCTCTCTCTCTCTCTCTCTCTCTCTCTCTCTCTCTCTCTCTCTCTCTCTCTCTCTCTCTCATCGGAACATTATAATAAACATTCCTTGAGCTTTTTTATCTGTCTTTATAAATTTGATATGCATGATTTTCTGCTTTTTAGGAGGAGGAGGAGGAAGAGGAAGAGGGGGAGGAGGAGGAGGAGGAGGAGGAAGAAGAGGAGGAGGAGGAGGAGGAGGTAACTGTACTCGTAATGTAGAAAATTTAGTTGGTATGAGGAAGAGAAGAAGGAGAAGAAGGAGGAGGAGGAGGAGGAGGAGGAGGAGGAGGAGGAAGATAACTGATATAAAAAAGGAGGTAGCTAGTTAGTAGAAATAGGTGTAGGAGGAGGAGGAGGAATGACAAGGTTGAGAGGAGGAGGAGGAGGAGAGGAGGAGGAGGAGGGGAAAGGTGAAGGATAGGTGAAGATGGAAGGGAAAGGGAAAGGAAGGGAATGTAAATGAGAAAGAGAACGAAATATTAACAAAAAGGAAATGAGAAAGAAGAAGAGGAAGAGGAGAAAGAGAAGGAGATGAAGAGAGGAAGAAGAAGGGAAGAGAAGAAGAAAGAAAAATATAAGAAAAGAGAAATAGAAGGGAAATGGAGGGAGGAAATGTAGTGAAGGAGAATGAGGGAAGGGATGGAAGTGTAGGAGAAATACGTAAGGAGGAGGAGAAGGAGGAGGAGAAGGAGGAAGAGGAGGAGGAGGAAGAGAAAAAATGAATTAACTTTGGCGAAGAAAAAAATGAGGTTGAGCTAAAGAAGATGCTGTTTTGGAAGAAGAGGAGGAGGAAGAGGAGGAGGAGGAGGAGGAGGAGGCCGGGCGTCACCTGGACCACTTAGAGAGTTTGAAAATAAGGCTGTTCCTCCCACACCTCCACCTCCTCCGCCTCCTCCTCCTCCTCCTTCGCTTCTTCCTCCTCCTCCTCCTCCTCCTCCTCCTCCTCCTCCTCCTCCTCCTCCGCCTTCTCAGCCTCCTCCTCCTCCTCTTCTATTACGCCTCACCTTCTAAGCATCAATCAAGAAAAATACCTTGAAACACACACACACACACACACACACACACACACACACACACACACACACACACACGCTAAATGTATGATGACAATAAATATAACCAAAAATAGTTATAAATTCAGGTGAACAAACACAAACAAACACACAAACAAACAAACACACATCAATGGAGACACAAATGAAGGCTCCAAAAATATGACTGTAGTAATTTATAAGACAAGAAGACATCATGTAACACACACACACACACACACACACACACACACACACACACACACACACACACCGATATCGTCTTCAGAAGGTAAAAAAAAAAAAAAAAGTATTTTGAGAGAGAGAGAGAGAGAGAGAGAGACCTGGGATACGCCTTCGCTCGCTTTAATTTATTCTTTCTCGTTTTGTTCTATTGTGTGTGTGTGTATGTGTGTGTGTGTGTGTGTGTGTGTGTGTGTGTGTGTGTGTGTGTGTGTGTGTGTGTGATACGTATTCAGATGGGACGGAGGGAGAAAGGGAGGAGGGGGAGGGGGGGGGAGCAGATGGTGGAGGGAGGGAAAAAGAGGGAGGGAGGGAGGGAGAGAGAGAAGGGAGTGCCATGAGAGTAGGAGTAACCTTTGGGAGTTCCGGGAGAGGAAGAGGAAGAGGAGGAGGAAGAGGAGGAAGAGGAAGGAAGAGGGGGAAGAGGAGGAGGTAAAAGAGGAGAGTGAAGGAAATACGGGAGAGGAAGGAGAGGAAGAAGAGAGCGAGGGAGAGAAAGAGGAAGCGGATGAAGAAGAAGAAGAGGAGAGGAAGAAGAGAGTGTGGGAGAGAGGAAGTGGAAGAAGGGGAAGGGAAGCAGAGAGGAGGAGGAGGAAGAAGGGAGAGAGAGGGGACAGGGGCGTGAGTGAATGTAAACAACCCAATGAAAACTTATATTGACAGTCGTATAGAAAAAGGCATTGGTACATATCCGCCGCCCTGATAACACGCGTAGGCAAATTTGTTCTTTAAATGAGTGAGATCGAAATAGAAAGGATAAAAGAAGGATAACAGAAGGATAGAAGGATGGAAGAGAGAACTGGATGAAAACTTGTTCAACCTCTTATGCGTCAGATTGATATAGAAAGGATAGAAGAAGGATAGAAGGATGAAAGAGTAAACTGGGATAGGAGAGAAGGAGGAGGGAAAAGAGAGGAAGAGAAGGAAAGAAGGATGAAG
>NC_066533.1:18070411-18177911 GCF_024679095.1 Eriocheir sinensis
CAAGAGTGATTGACATAAGCCTCGAGGGACATTTCCAACGCCCTTCCCTTCCCTGGGCGTGGTGTCTTCCTCCTCCTCCTCCTCCTCCTCCTCCTCTTGTTCCAGCCTACTGACGCCCTGTTGCAATATGGTTTCTATCTTTTTATTATTTTGTATTTTTTTCATTTCTTCTTTTTATTTTATTTTTCTCCGTTAATTTTCCTTTTTTTCTTTCCCTTAATCTTTCTTATATTGTTTCTCTATCTCCTTATTATCTTCTATTCCTCCTCCTCCTCCTCCTTCTTCTCTTTCTCCTGTTCTTCCTCCTCCTTTTCTCCTCTACCTCCTCTTCCTATTCTTGTTTACTTCTTTTTTTAAATATTCCTACAATCTACTTTTCTTTGTTCTTTTTTCTATTCTCCTCCTCCTCCTCCACCTCCTCCTTCTTCTCTTTCTCCTGTTCTTCCTCCTCCTTTTCTCCTCCTCCTCCTCCTTTTATTCAATTTTACTTCTTCCCTCCTACTTGAAATACTCCTACAATCTCCTTCTCTTCGTTATTTTTTTCTATTCTCCTCCTCCTCCTCCTTCTATTCTAAGCTACTCCCGCCCTTTTGAAATATTCCCTCTATCTCCTTCATTCTTTGGTCTATATCTCTTTCCATGCACTTCCCCCATTCCTCCTCTTCCTCCTCCTCCACTCACGATCGCCTACCTCCTCCTCCTCCACCCACTTTTTCCCACCCCAGGATTGAGAAGTGGAAGAGGAGGAAATGGGAAGAAGAGGAAAGGGGTGAGGATGGGAAAGTGGACGATGAGGAGGAGAAGGAGGAGGAAGGAAAATGAGATGGTGAAGATGAAGAGCAAGATAAAGAGGAAGATAAAGAATGGGAGAAGAGAAGGAGAGATGAAAAGGAAAGAAGGAAGGAAGGAAGGGGAGAGGGGATGACGAAGAGGTAGAGAAAGAAACAGGGGAAGAGGAAAGGAAGGAAGAAGAGGGAGAGAGGTATAAAAAGAAAGAGGAGAAGAAGAGAAGGAAAGGAAGCAGAGAAAGTAAAATACGAAAAGGAAGAGGAAAGTTCTTCACGAAAAGGAAGATAAAGGAGAGGAGGAAGAGGAAGAAGAGGAGGAAGAGGAGGAAGGGAAGGAGAGGGAGGTTGAGATACACAAACTTGAACCCAAATACAGAAACACAAAAACCAGAGCATATTTCACCACCAACACCACCACCCCCACCACCACCATCACCACCACCACCACCACCACCATCTTGGACTCGCCTCAGGTAATAATTGTTATGAATCACCTGTCCAGCACCTGCCCTGACGCCACCTTGCTCCAGGGTCGAAGGAAAGGTAAGGTAAGGTAAGGTCATTGAGTGGTATTACGGAAGGGAGGGATTTTTTGATATGCAAGAGTTCTGAGTCCCTCATCGTTGGGTAAAAAGTACTGGGAAGGGAAAAGAAGTAAAGGTGAGGTGAGGTAAGGTAAGGTAAGGTTAGGTAAGGTAAGGTAAGGTTAGGTAAGGTTAGATTAAGTTAAGTTAGGTAAAGTAAGGTTAGGTTAGGTTAGGTTAGGTAAGTAAGGGAAGGGAAGGGAAGGTAAGGTAATGTTAGGTTAGATTAGGTTAGGTTAGGTAAAGTAGGGTTGGGTTAGATTAGGTTAGGTTAGGTTAGGTTAGGTTAGGTAAGGTAAGGGAAGGGAAGGGAAGGGAAGGGAAGGGTTAGGTAAAGTATGGTTAGGTTAGGTTAGGTTAGGTAAGTAAGGGAAGGGAAGGGAAGGTAAGGTAAGGTACAGGTAAGGTAAGTAAGGTAAGTAGGTAAGTAAGTCACGCCCTACTTCCTGTCATGGGATGTGTTTTGAAATGCGGAAACGTAGGAAAAAAAGGAAAAAAAAAGTGGGCGAGGTAATTTTGATCTTAAGAATTCAAGGTTTTAAAGTACGAAAAATGAAAGGAGTGAGTGATGGGAAAATTAGCTGCTGTTATGTGGGGAAAAAAGAAGAGGAAAAAGAGGAAAATAAGGGCAAGGTGGCTGTTGATCTTTGTGCTTATGAATTCAAGGTTTTGGAATACGAAAAAATGAAAGAAATGAGAAATAAGGAAAAGGCTGCAGAAAAGAAGAGAAAAAAGCGAAATAAGGGCAAGGTGTCTGTCGAAATTTTGTGCTTATGAATTCAAGGTTTTAGAATACGAAGAAATGAAAGAAACAAGAATAAAAAAAAAAAGGAAGCGGAGATGTGGGAAGAAAAGGGAGGGAAGAAAAGGAAATTGAAGATGGCGAGGCGACTTCAGCTTTTGCATAGAACTTAAAGGTTTTGGAAGACGAAAAAATTAAAGAAATGAAAAATAAGGAAAAGGATGCAGAAAAGAAGTGAATAAAAAGGAAAAAAAGGACGAGTTGAGTGTTGAACTTCATGCTTAGAATTTCAAGGTTTTGGAATACGAAAAAATGAAAGAAACAAGAACTAAGTAAAAAAGACAAGGGAATATAAAGAGACAATATATGCTACTCTTGGCAAACCTAGGTCGAAGTTCATGCTTGGGATTTCATGGTTTTGGAATGCGAAAAAATGAAAGAAACAAGAACTAAGTAAAAAAGACAAGGGAATATAAAGAGACAATATATGCTACTCTTGGCAAACCTAGGTCGAACTTCATGCTTAGGATTTCATGGTTTTGGAAGACGAAGAAATGAAAAAAAGGAAGAAATAAAGAAAAAGGTGCGGAAATGTGGGAAAACAGACACACCAGAAGATCATCACCACCATCATAACACAGAGAATCACCACTACATCACCACCCTTGCATCACCACTACCACCACCACCACCACACAACCCACAACACCACATACACCCAAAACCACCACTTCAACTTCCCCCTCCACTCCTTCCCATCCTCCCCCCCCCCCCAACACACACACCATATGACTTACTTCGAACAAAAAAAAAAAAGGAACACCAAAGATTGACAAAACGAAATACAAATACAAGAGTAAAAAAAAAGAACGACACACACACACACACACACACACACACACACACACACACACACACACACACACACACACACACACACACACACACACACACACTTAGCCAAAAAAATAAAGGTGAAATGCAACGTTGCCTTAATAATAAAACAAAATAAAAACAAAAATAATAAAAAAAACTTCACGGTCAATTCTGAACTTCCAAAAAGGGGACGCCAGACCGAGACTCCCTAATTGAGCGGGTAATTAAGTCTTACCTGGTCATTACTTCCTAATCAAGAGATGCATTACACAGGTGGAGGTGGTGGTGGTGGTGGTGGTGGTGGAGGTGGAGGAGGTGGAGGAGGAAAGGAAGGAGAGCAGTGTGAAGTGAAGCTGGAGGAGGAGGAGGAGGAGGAGGAGGAGGAGGAAGATGAAGAAGAGGAAAATGTGAAAGAAAAGAGGAAAAGGAAAGGACGAATAGGAGGAAAATAATGTGAAGTAAAATAAAAGAGAGGAGAAAAAGAGGAAAAAAATCAGAATATGAAGGAGGATGAAGAAAAAAAAGAGGAGGAAAATTTAAGTAAGAGGAAAAAAGAGGAAAACAGTGTGAAACAAAATAAAAGGAAGTGGAAGAGGAGAAGAACATAAAAAAGGTTGAGACAGAGGACAGTGAGAGGTAATGGAGGAGGAGGAAGAGGAGGAAGAGGAAGAGGAATAGAAGAAGAAGGATAAAGATAAAAAAAGAGGAAAGTGAGGGAAATGAGGAAAATAGTGTGAAAATAATAGGAAAAGGATGAGGACAGTGGGAGGTAATGAAGGTGGAGGAGGAGGAGGAGGAGGAAGAGGAAGAGGAATAGAAGAAGAAGGATAAAGATGAAAAGGAGGAAAGTGTGAAAATAATAGGAAAAGGATGAGGACAGTGGGAGGTAATGAAGGAGGAAGAGGAGGAGGAGGAGGAGGAGGAGGAGGAGGAGGTGAGGGATGCCAGACCAATTCCACACAAAGGAGACCAAATTGCAAGTCCATTTTTGTGATAATCATTCCCCTGCGTCATCCCTCCTTCCCTCCCTTCCTCCTTACCTCCCTCCCTCCTTCTCTCCCTTCCCTCCCTCCCTCCTTCTCTCCCTTCCCTCCATTACACCCTCTCTACCTCCCTTCCTCCCCATTTTCTTCCCACTCTTCTTTCTTACCTTCTTCCCTTCTTTTCTCGTTGTCTCCCTTCTTCCCTCCCTTCTCTGATTCCTCCCTTACCTCCCTTCTTTCTTCCCTCCCTTCTTTCCTCCTTACCTCCATTCTTTCCTTCCCTACCTTCCTCCTTGCCTCTCTTCCCTCTTCTCTCCCTCTCTCTCTCTCATTCCCTCTCCTCCTTCCCTCCCTTCTCTCCATTTCCGGCGGTGTGGGAAGGTAGAGGTGGAGGAAAAAGTTGGAGGAAAGAGATAAAAAGGGAGAGAAAATCAAGGTGAGGAGAAATACAGGTACGAAAAGACGTAAGAGTGATAACCAAGTCTAATTATCTACCTGTATTTACCTGTGTGTGTGTGTGTGTGTGTGTGTGTGTGTGTGTGTGTGTGTGTGTGTGTGTGTGTGTGTGTGTGTGTGTGTGTGTGTGTGTGTGTGTGTGTGTGTGTGTGTGTGTGTGTGTGTGTGTGTGTGTGCTTCTCAGGTGTTGGTTTACAGGTGATAAGAGGGACAGGTGTAAGAGGTGGGGATGGGGGGGTAAAGAAAGCAGGTTAATGAGTTGTAAAAGGTGTGGTACGAAGCAATTAAAAGACGAAAAACAAATAGGAGGAGGAGGAGGAGGAGGAGAAGACGGAGAAAGAAAAGCAAAAAGAGAAGAAGGATAAGTAAGAGAAGGAGGGAGAAAAGGAGGAAAAAGAAGGGGAAGGGAAAAGAGAAATAGGATGAGGAATAGAGGGAAGAGGAAGAAGAGAAGAAGAAGAAGGAGGAGGAATAATGATAACAACAACAACCACAACAAAACAAAAACAAAAACAACAAAGAACAAATAGGAAAAAAAAAGAGAGAAAGGAGAAATGAGAAGTAGTAGTAGCAATAGCAGTAATAGTAATAGCAGAAGGAGGAAGAAGAAGAAGAGGAGGAGGAGGAGGAGGAGGGGAAGCAAAGGGTCACACTGAGGTCAAGAGGTCACAGGGTCATTAACGAAGAACATACAGACATAGATAAAGGAATGTTGTGTCGCCTTCTGAATAGTCAAGGAAGAAGAAGAAGAAGAAGAAGAAGAAGAAGAAGAAGAAGAAGAAGAAGAAGAAGAAGAAGAAGAAGAAGAAGAAGAAGAAGAAAATAAAAAAAAAGAAGTGTAAGTTGATATGTAAGACGAAGAGAAGCAGGAGGAGGAGGAGGAGGAGGAGGAGGAGGAGGAGGAGAAAACAACAATTAAGCAGAAACTGAACATGGCCACAGTTCTGATAAGCTTAGGTGTGTGTGTGTGTGTGTGTGTGTGTGTGTGTGTGTGTGTGTGTGTGTGTGTGTGTGTGTGTGTCATATTTCCTGTATAATTAGAGTAAGAAAGAAAATGATTAATGACGACAATGATAAAAATAAATAAAAACAGAAAATGCAACAAAACACATTATTATTATTATTATTATTATTATTATTATTAGTAGTAGTAGTAGTAGTAGTAGTAGTAGTAGTAGTAGTAGTAGTAGTAGTAGTAGTATTAGTATTAGTATTAGTAGTAGTAGTAGTAATAGTAGGAGGAGGAGGAGGAGAAGGAGGAGGAGGAGGTGGAGGAGGAGGAGGAGGAGGAGGAGGAGGAATCAAGGATGGGGTCACAAATCATGCCAATAGTTATTTATCCTCCTCCTCCTTCTTCTTCTCCTTCCTCCTCCTCCTCCTCCTCCTCCTCCTCCTATCTCCGGTCCAGCACAGCTTTCTCTCCCTCGTCACCTGGAGAAGCTTTTAGGCAGGTAATGAGCTCTCCTTAACCGACACACACACACACACACACACACACACACACACACACACACACACGAACTATATAATCTAAAGATACATAAAACAGACCCCAGAAATAAAAGATAAAATAAATCAAAAAAGAAGGCAAGAAAAGGTTTACTTGTCATTACTATTATTATTATTATTATTATTATTATTATTATTATTATTATTATTATTATTATTATTATTATTATTGTTGTTGTTGTTGTTGTTGTTGTTGTTGTTGTTTTATGAATTTAAAACCTTTCAATCATTATTCATATCGTCTTGAGAGAGAGAGAGAGAGAGAGAGAGAGAGAGAGAGAGAGAGAGAGAGAGAGAGAGAGAGAGAGAGAGACTATTATGCTAAAAGGACTTTCCCCACCACACACACACACACACACACACACACACACACACACACACACACACACACACACACACACACACACATGTACGCCAAATGAGTGCACTATATCGGTCATCTCAGAAAGGTAATCCCCGAGGAGGAGATATCACACCTCCCTCCCTCCCTCCTTCTCTCCATTCCTCCACCTCCCGCCCTCCCTGTTTCTCTCCACCTACCATTTCTTCCTCCTTGCCTTCCTCTCCCTCTCTCTGTACTCCTTCACCTCTCTGTTCCTCTCTTTCCCTCTCTTCCTCTTTTCCCTCCCTCCCTGTTTCTCTCCATTTACCATTTTTTCCTCCTTCCCTCCATCCCTTTCTTTCTCCTCCTTTTTTTCTCTCCTTCCTTCCCTCCCTTCTCATTTCCTAAGTATATTTCACCTCTAATAATAAACAAATAAATAACAAATAATTCTAATCTAAGCAGCACTGGTTTTGCATTTAAATAAACACAGAGTAAACAACACGAATTATCATGTTTTATTCTAATTGAATCTCCTAAGCGCTTGTGTTTTAGTGTGCCGTGTCAAAGGCCAATTCGAAGTCAGCAAAGACGAAGACTCCCAAGACCGAGACCAAGTGTTTCTAAGTGAGATGGTGCATGGAGTGAATGGGAGGACGGTAAGGGAGTGGATGGTGCTGCTGCTGGGGCTCAGTGGAGAGACGAGTGGACGAGTGATAGAAGCGATGAAAGAGTTCCTGGGAGAGCATGTGGCGTGCAAGATGTTGACTTCTTGCCCCGAGTAGCTGAACACCGATTTTCTGTATGTTTTGTTTTTCTTTCACAGGAGCTGCCGATATAAAGGCCTGGCTGGGAGAAATCTCAAGCCACCTGTGACATCAAGATCAAGACCAAGTTAACCCTGAGGAAAAAGTAGGCAAGAAAAGATTTAGCCAGTGAGGGCACGCCAACGGTAAGCCTTGTCAAGTATTCGGGGCACGGGGCGCTCCGGTTTGCACAGTGACTCTAGTGGTACCCTGCCCTGCCCTGCCTGCCCTTGCCTTACTCTGCCCTACCCTGCCCTCTCCTCTCCTCACCATCCCGACCTTACCCTTGCTTCCCCTGATCTGCCCTGCCCTACCCTATCATTTCCTACCCTACCCTTCCTTACCCTGCCCTGCCCTGCCTGCCTTCCTCTGTCCTACCCTCTCCTTCCCTAAACTGCCCTTCTCATGCTTTCCCTGCCCTGCCCTGCCTGCCGTTCTCTGCCCTACCCTGCTCTCTCCTCTCCTGCCCGACCTTACCCTTGCTTTCCCTGATCTGCCCTGCCCTACCCTATCATTCCCTACCCTACCCTTCCTTACCTTTGCTTTCCCTGCCCTGCTCTTCCCTTCTTTACCCTTGCCTTCCCTTCCCTTCCCTATCCTTTCTTTTCCTGCCCTACCCTTCCCTACCATTGCCTTGCCTGCTCTGCCCTTTCCTACCCTCCCTTACCCTTGCTTTCCCTGCCCTAAACTACCATTCCTTATACCCTTGCCTTCACTTCTCTGCCATGCCCTGCCCTTCCTTTCCCTACCTTTCATTTTCCTACCCCTCCCTTCACATCCTTACCCGTGTCTTCCCTGCCCTTCCTACCGTACCCTTCCCTTCCCTGCCTTTCCCTAACATCCCTACTACTAGACTAACACATACCCCTGAAGATGCTGCAGAATTTGTGTTGTGAGTCTACGGGAAATACACTCCATGATACAAAAGGCTGGTTCCGATTATATTAGGATTCGTGTATATATTGGTTTCTGTTACTACTATTACTACTACTACTACTACTACTACTACTACTACTACTACTGCAATCCCTGAATTTATAACCACAACAAACTTTTCTTTCTGGTCATTCAATTATCTCACCTCACAACACTTACCAAAACGGACACACACACACAAACAAAAAAAATACAAAGAAAAAAATGGAAGCAAAGATGTGGCAATTATCCTCCCCATTCACACGTTCCCTTGCTGTCCCTGGGTTCGAATCCTTACGGGGCTTATCTTAGTTGGGGATGGAGAGAGAGAGGGGAGGGTAAGGGAGGAGGGGAAGTGAGAAGTGGGCAACCCGGGGCCTATCAACCAAGCAACCCCACGTGACCTGACCCATCAAAGGCGAACCAAACAAGACTATTAACGACCGCCTAAAAGTTCCGCTAGATGGCGTTGCGAAAGGTTCTTCTATTTTGAGTTGCTTGTGTTCCTCGTTCTCACCTGATAAATTGCTGATTGCTGGGCTTTAAAAGGTGTGTGGGGGGGAGGGAGGTGTGTGTGTGTGTGTGTGTGTGTGTGTGTGTGTGTGTGTGTGTGTGTGTGTGTGTGTGTGTGTGTCCAGGCCTCTTGTGTGTTATAAATAGAGGCTCTTGTGTGTGTGTGTGTGTGTGTGTGTGAGAGAGAGAGAGAGAGAGAGAGAGAGAGAGAGAGAGAGAGAGAGAGAGAGAGAGACTAACTTAATAACAGCCAAACTCACTCACACACTCACTCACTAACTCACTCTCTCACTCACTCACTAACAACCCAAGTAACCAAAACGCAATCACTCACCCAGCCACTCACCCAACAACCAGTATGCAACCAGTTAGCCAATCACCCACTCATCCACTTAGCCAACCAGTCACCCAGGCCCCTCCCTCCCTCCCCCTCCCCCTCCCCCTTGCGACTTCAAATACAAGTCCGCGAGGTCAACTTCATCCTAAGTATCACAGACCCACGCAAGCTGAAGCCCTAGGAAGACAGCACAAGCTTGGACACTCTCTCTCTCTCTCTCTCTCTCTCTCTCTCTCTCTCTCTCTCTCTCTCTCTCTCTCTCTCTCTCTCTGCTTATCATTCCTCCATTCCCTTTCTCATCCTTCCTTTTTCTCTCCTTAATCTCTTCCTTCCCATTCCCTCTCCATTCTCATCCCATCCCCTTTCCCTCCCCTTTCATTTCTCACCCTCCTTCCTCCTCCTCCTCCTCCTCCTCTCCCTTTCTCATACCTTTCCCTCTCTCTCTCTCTCCGTCCCTCCCATCAGTTCCTTTTGAGTTCTGTGGTCATAAATTCTGCCCCAACTCCCGGCATTCACGAGCCAGACGCGAAATGTGGGCGTGGAGGCTGATAACACAAGGTCCTGAGTTGCGTCATAACACCGAGATAGAGAACACACATGCGCAGGGAAGTCAAGCACACGTAGATGAGATTCGCATATCCAGGATTGCTTTTATGTGTGGCTGACCGATGAATGTTTCCTTTTTTTTCGTTTTTATCTTCATTCTCAGATCTAAAACCATATATCCGTTGTGAGACTTAGAAGAAGAACTCAAATATACGTAGATTAGATTTGCGTATCCAGGATTGTTTATGTATTGTATGTGGATGAGTCGATGAGTGTTTCCCTTTTCCCCTTTCTCCATTCACAGGTCTAAAACATATATCCATTATGAGACGTAGAAGAACTTACACACACGTTGATGAGATTCGCATCGCCAGGATTGTTTTTGAATATGTGGATGAGTCGATGAATGTTTCCCTTCTCCCTTTCTCCCTTTCCAGGTCTAACACGCATATTCAAAGAGACGTAGAGGAAAATAACTACGCATGTGCACACAACTCCTCCCCCCACCCCCCCCACCCCCACCCCGCACCCTCCCATGTGCTGAAATCATCTGGCATGCCCATATATTGAACCACGTATGCCTCCCTCCCTTCCTTCCCCTCCTCCTCCCGCCCTAGGCCTAAAAAACAGGAACCATACGAGGAGTATACCAAAAAATAATGAAATGAATACCCACAAATCAGGTAAATGGCTATAGAGAGAAATGAAAACAAGAGGGGCTTATCAGTCAACGTTTTTTCATATTTTTTTCCTTAACCAAAACAAAAACAGGAACCCTACGAGGAAAATACCTAAAAAAATAATGAAATGAATACCCGCAAATTAGGCAAATGAAGATAGAGAGAAATGAAAACTACAGGGGCTTATCAATCAACGTTTTTTTCATTTTTTTTTCCTTAACCAAAACAAAAGCAGGAACCATACGAGGAAAATACCCTCAAAAATAATGAAATGAATACCCGCAAATTAGGCAAATGAAGATAGAGAGAAATGAAAACAAGAAGGGCTTATGAATCAACGTTTTTCATATTTTTTTTCCTTAACCAAAACAAAAACAGAAACATCGAACATAAACAAGGTAGATATATACATACTAACATACTAATAGATTCCACTTCTTCATTCTCATTCATTCTTTTTTTTTCTCTTTCCTCTTCCCTCCCTTCTTTCTTTCCTCTACATCTACCTCCTTACCCCCTTCTCCTACCCTTGCTATAGCTTGCCTATCCCTTCCTATGTTACAATCCCATCCCCTCACAGCCCTTACACCCTTCTCATACCCTCCCCTTCCCTCCCTGCCCTTTCTCTTCACCTTCCCCTTCCCCCTTAAGTCCATTCTCATTCATTCTTTTTCTCCTACCCTTGCTATATCTTGCCTATCCCTTCCTATGTACAATCCCATTCCTCCTCAGATCTCACCCCCTTTCCATACCTCTCCTTCCCTCCCTGTCTTCTCTCTGCACCTTCCCCTTTTCTTTAATTCCACCCCCTCCCAGTAGCTACGTATGACCCACTTCCCTGCATAATGGCTACGATGCTACACAAAGAGTTCGCCAAAATGATTAAGTCCCGCGTCATAAGAAAAAACTCTCACACAAGTACAGGTATTTGTCTTCTTACCTTTTCCGATGGCGATGACTTGATCTTGGCCGCACCTGGTGGAAGAAAACAGAAAGTAATTAGTTAGAGTTACCTTTAAGATGAAAAGTGTGAGGACGTTTTACTTTCAACGTTTGTTTTGTTACGTTTTTGTTTGTTTTTAATGGTTTCAGGTTTAAAACACTTTCTCCTCCCTCTCGTTACCTTTCATTAACGTCAAAAGTGTGGGAACCTTTACTTTTTTATGTGTTTTGCTTTATTTTTGTTTTGTTTTGTTTGTGTTTAATGATTTCAACTTCAAACTATTTTCTCCCTCCTCTCGTTACCTTTCATTAACGTCAAAAGTGTGTGAACATTTACATTTTTTATGTCTGTTTTGCTTTATTTTTTGTTTTGTTTTGTTTGTGTTTAATGATTTCATCTCCAAACTATTCTCTCCTTCCTCTCGTTACCTTTAATTAACCTCAAAAGTGCGAGAACATTTACTTTCAACGTTTATTTGATTTGTTTTTGTTTATATTTCATGATTTTAAAACAGTTTCTCCTTCCTTTATTTTCCGAAGCAAAAACTTAAGTGCTTCATCATCTTTGGCCTTTACGCAGAATCAGTCTTTGTCTCTTTAAAAGTTCAAGTAAACAAATTGCGACCTTTGAATGATTAACAACCTTGGCTAATACTTTCTTTTTTGGACCGAGCAACCCGAGCATTTGTAACCTCTCCTCATATAGCCGAACAAATCTTAGAAAAACAAACACAACACCACCTTAACACGCGATGCTGTCTCGTATCTTACAAAAGACATCCAGCCTCCTATGTACTGATAAATGAGGAACGAGACAGAGGAAGCAAAACAGAAAGAACGAAAGAAAATCTAGAGAATGCAAGAAAAAAGAAATGTGAAGGACAGTATAAGAAATTGGTGAATAGATAAATAAATAATGCAAAACAAATACATAGAAAGAAGTAAATAGATGAAAACAATAACGAAAGAAAGAAAATATAGAGAATACAAGAAAAAAGAAATATGAACGACAGTATAAGAAATTAATGAATAGATAAAAAAATGCAGAACAAATACATAGAAAGAAGTACATATAAAAAGAAAAGAAAGAAAGATGAAGATAATAAAAGAAGGAAAGGAATAAATAAACAAATCAATAAATAATTCAATAACACACACACAAACACCAAATCAGAAAAAAAACAATCACCAAACAAATAAACTAAAAAAAAACCATTAAAATTTTACGCATATATTTCCAAAGACACCACGACCTTAAAAAGAAAAAAAAGAAAACAACTGTCTGAATAAAAACACATCTGGGCACCTTAGCAACAAGACAACCTGCGCGTCACACCTCAGGAGACATAAAACACCTGAGACAAGACAGGTAAGCAAGACATCCCCCACGCGGCTCCCATTTAAGATGAGCGACCTAGCGGGTGAGGAGATTGAGATGGATGGTCTGAGGGATGCTGCTCTGCCTATCCCTCCCTCCCCAGTTTTTTTTTACGGTAAACAACTCAAAGGAAATCAACAAAGAGTAAACAAATAGAACCCACTAAGCGCTGTCAATGTAAAAGTAAACAGGAGTGTCCAGAGAAGGGGTCAAGTTCAGTTAGAGAAGTACCATGCGTGACCTGACTTAACCTTAGCTAATAAAACCTTGACCTAGCATAGTTTCGTGCCTCCCATTCTGTTCCACCTCGTTAGGGTACATATCAGGCGTCACCTCCCCTTAAGTAGAGGCTTTAATAGAGGAGAGATATACCTCAGGGAGTCGAACATGTGGCCGAGGGTTTATGATCCCACGCGTTGTACCGTAATGGCGCGGCTGATTGGTTGCAAGTCTTCGATGGGGTCTGAGTGCTTTTAAAACGGCACCTTATGTTGATTTGATCAGCGAGTTTGGGGGGAGCTTACTAATATCTGCTTTATGTATGTGTGTTGTAACTTCATTCTCTCTCTCTCTCTCTCTCTCTCTCTCTCTCTCACCTATCTACCTATCAACCTGTCGCTCTATCTGTTTATATATCCTTAACCTAACCCAAACCTAAGCTAACCTTAATCTAACCTACCCTAAACCTAACCAAACCTAACCCAAACCTAACCTAGCTCTATATCTACCTGTCTATCAATTTATCTATCTATCTATCCATATGTCTATTATTATCGATCGTATTATCTGGAACTAAGTCTGAATATTAATTTTTGACAGCGCTTATTTTATGTAGAGAGAAACAGCATAGTGGGAAAAGTCATCAATATATCACGTTTGGCCCATCACCTGTTACTGTTTGACCATTCTTTTTAACATAGTGTTTTGTCTTTATACAGAAACAGCATAGTGGGAAAAGTCATTAATATATCACGTTTGACCCATCACCTGTTACTGTTTGATCATTCTTTTCTGACATAGTGTTTTGTCTTTATACAGAAACAGCATAGTGGGAAAAGTCATTGATATATCACGTTTGGCCAATCCCCTGTTACTGTTTGACCATTCTTTTTTGACATAGTGCTTTCCTTTATACAGAAACAGCATAGTGGGAAAGGCGTTATTTCGTTTGGCGCATTGTCTGTACTGTGAGAAAGAGACCTACAGGAGGGTGGCCGCCAGGGGACACCTACCGCGTGGATGACTGAGGCCCGGGAGAGGAGGAGTCCACCCGTACTAGACCGGCGAGAGTAGGAGCACAACTGACTGAAGAACTGAGTGACTGCCTGACCTCCACCAGCACACCCCGCGCCGCCGCCACCCAGGGCACGGCCGCGGCACCCTGCCAAGGCACACAGGGGGCCCTACCGCGACCCTGCTGCTACTACTACTACTACCACTACTACTACTACTACTACTTCTACTCCCTCCTCCTCCTCCTCCTACTACTACTACTACTACTACTACACTCCCTCACGCTATCGGAGGCACGCGTGGTATTTCGTAACCGGGACCGATCGAGACATCAGAGACGGACGAAAGATTGATGAATAAAAAATGTTAGCGCAAAAACTGACCTTTTAAGTGTAAGAAACAAAAAACAACTCGAGTGATTGGCAGTAATTTATGCTGAATTTCGAAAGACCTGGAATAATGTATTTTTTTATATTCCTTTACTTTTCTGTTTGGTTTTATTTGTTTGTTTATTGGGTTATCATTTACTTATCTTTTTAGTGTGCTTTCATTATACATAAACCTCATCCAAGTTTTCATCATGTTAATCATAGCTTATCCAGTTATATCTACAGAAGCTATTAATAGGCTAATCCTGAAAATTAGTTCTCTCTCTCTCTCTCTCTCTCTCTCTCTCTCTCTCTCTCTCTCTCTCTCTCTCTCTCTCTCTCTCTCTCTCTCTCTCTCTCTCACACACACACACACACACACACACACACACACATACACACACATCATGTCCACTATAATAATAAGTAAATATGTTCTTACCCGAAATTCACATCTATGACCAAGGTAAATACATAGATCAGTTCTGTACCTGCATATATGACAGCGTGTTGGGAATAACCGTAATAAACAGCACTAGCTTGTATTACGCCTTCCTTGTCCTCATCTCCTTTTTGGGTTAACTTAATCCCACTAACGTAATCCCACTAACTTAACCCTCACTAACTTAACCCCACTAACGTAATCCCACAAACGCAAACCCAATAACTTAACCCCACTAATTTAACCCCCACTAACTTAACTCTCATTAACTTAACCCCCACTAACTTAATCAACTCTAACTTAACCTCCACTATCTTAACCCCCACTAACTTAACCCCCACTAACTTAACCCCCACTAACTTAACCCCCACTATCTTAACCCCACTAACTTAACCCCCACTAACTTAACCCCCACTAACTTAACCCCCACTATCTTAACCCCACTAACTTAACCCCCACTAACTTAACCCCACTAACTTAACCCCCAGACCAGAGGCAACAGGGCGCGTTCTGGCATCGGTTTACTTTGTTGTTTGAAATGATAACGATGATGTTTATGATTTCCTGTTGACCATTCCTTACCTACCCTACAAGTATCTGTTTTAACCCTTTCAGTGTAATAAATCTACCCGTCTTTTGTTACCGTGTGAGAAATACCTTTATGAACTCACCTGGCAGGGTTACTTATAATAAACTCAAGAAATATATATATACCTGAGGAACGGCAACGTTGCCCGCCATCCTTCTGACGTTTTCCACTATGACGTCACTGATGAGACAGCTGAGTGGCGTCTTGCGTAAGAATTTGGGATACGTTTTGAATATATATAAATCGTTTAATGGTGCTTCCTCCACATGTATTACTTGTACAATCACGCTATGTGCTGCCAGAGGGTTGGGATGGCATATTGTTCCTCCTTTCTCCTTTTTTTGTATACCTGCAACAATAAACTATCAATCAATCAATGAAGAAAAACAGCTGACCACTTAACAATCGACAAAGCTTTTTATATGTGTCACGGAACCCCAGGTAACTTCTGCAGGTGTTTCCGAGCATCCAGTTTTCCTGCATGACGAGAAAACTATATTGTACAAATGAAAAAAAAATATATAAAAATGGCCTGGAAAAGCGAAAAGCACTCAACTCACAATGCTTTCTTAAATGGAGCGGGATTTGGCTTATATATTCATTTTAGGAACGCCACTCCTTACCATACACATCATTTACGAGGAACAAAGTGTCTTGATATATTCATAGCTTCTTAACACACAGAGAAATGCAGTTCTATGTCCCCGGCAATGTCTGTGCTCAATTTAACATGATGGACGGTAACTAAGATAAATTAGCCCTTCCAGTAGGTCTCACAGGGCAAAATGTATAATTATTGTAGTGGCATAGTAGCTAATATCCCTTAAAATTATCCACGTGAGGTTATTAGAGGCAATTAATAACTGTGCTCAATTTACCATGATTGACACTAACTAAGATAGATTAACCCTTCCAGTCGGTCTCACAGGGCAAAATGTATAATTATTGTAGTGGCATAGTAACTAATATCCCATAATATTATCCCCGTGAGGTTATTAGAGGCAATTAGCGAAGTGATAATGCAGAATGGAAGGGAGGTAAACATGTCTTTCCAACGGTGCTACAAAACTATATTCTCCTATGCGATGTAGTGGCATGGTGAGTCTTGAGAAGGGTGAAGGGCAGCATTTTATCCATTTTTATTACTATTTTATCATTATTTCTTATTATTAGTGGGAGAAAGCTGAGGTTAAGGCCACCATAAAGACAGGAACGACCATGGAGACCCCAGCCACCCACCCAAGGAGAAATCCCAATCCACCTGCGACATCAAGATCAAGAACAAGAGGAGCAGAAGGGCCAGGACGCACCATGAATTGACCTTTTTAGACCTTTTCTACGTTATTAAGGACACGTCGGCCATGGCGGGGATGTCCGTGACCGTGCTGTGCCCCAACGGACGGAGGGTCAACGTCAAGGTCACCCCCAACACCAGCGTTCTGCAGGTGACTGGCGAGCCGGGTCACTGGTCACCCCTACCAGGTCAAAGGTCACGGGTTGTATCTATCTGGTTGACCTCACCGTGACCCCGTGGTACAGGTCGACTGGAAGGCATAGACACTAGGGTTAATGTATCGGGTTTTATAAGTGTGTTCTGTACTTGTCAAATACGTGTCATTTTTGTGTTGGGTCACTTTTTTTTTTTTTTTTTAATCATTATTATTATTTTTTTGCCCATTAGCTGCTTCTCTTACTGTATTTAGGCCGGTAATGATGCTAGAGGTAATAATGTAGTTTAGCTCCACCACGTCAAAATACCTTGTGTCCTCATGGGAGGGTCATTAGTTATTTTTTTTTATTATTATTATTTTATGCCCATTAACTGCTTCCCTTACTGTATTTAGGCTGGTAATGATGCTAGCAGTAATTGTGTTGTTTAGTTTAGCCATGTCAACATACCATATACATCCGTGTCGTCAGGGGAGGGTAATTTTATTTAGTTTTTTTTCTTATTATTATCATTATTTTATGCCCATTAGCTGCTTCCCTTACTGTATTTAGGCTGGTAAGGTTGTTAGAGGTAATTGTGTAGTTTAGTACCGCCACGTCAGAATACCATATACATCCTTGTGTCGTCGGGGGAAGGTCATTAGACTTTTTTCCTTATTATTATTATTTTATGGCCGTGAGCTGCTTCCCTTACTGTACTTAGGCCAATAATAATGCTTGGGGTAATTGTGTAGTTCAGCTCCACTACCTCAAAATACCTTGTACATGCTCTTTGGCTATAATATGAAGGTGCCCATGGTCAGAAAGTAACCTAACCTATGCAAAACGAACAACCTAACCCAATCGCTGCACCCCAGACCGCAGCCGCCACCCTGACTGTCTCCTACGCATTGGGGATGGTGGTGTGGTTAGGTTAGGTTAGTTTCTAGTGATGTGAGCCTTCAAGTTTGAGTTAAAGGGCACACTGACTCATTCACAGTTGTGGTGTAGTAGACGGGCTGGCCACCACTTGCACCCACACTGGACTAACCTATCAGCTTGGGATGACCTATCAATAGTCAGTACTGTAATGATAAAAACCTTTTGTGCTTAGGGATTCTAGAATTTATTTTCGTTGCCAAGTTATTTAATGTTTTCTCCTTTCAGATTATTGAGGAAGCCAGCTTGAAGCATAGCCTTAATCCAGACCATTATGACCTTGTGTAAGTTGATGTGTGGAAGGCATGATTGTGTGCATAAACCTATTATCGTTCGATTAAAAGAAGTAATTGCCTACAAAGACTGTATAGCGATAGCTTACTTCATAATTATAATCCTGCTGCACATAAATATTTGGTGGGAAACCTCTGATGAGAAGCAAAAATTAGAAAAGGTGTGAATGTATACTTACTGATGTATCTTCATAGTCATATAAATTATAAGTCGAATAGATGTGTAGCTCTCCAAAATAAATTTTAAAGGAATTACCCTGACTCACTGTGTGTGTGTGTCGCCAACAGACACCTGCGGCGGGCCCTGGACACGGGTAGCAGTGTGCGCCATGCCGGGCTGCCCAACAGGTGTCAGCTGGAGATGGTGGAGGCCGCCGTGCCACGCTCCCCGGCCAACGTCACGGTTCATATTGCCACGGAGACTGGCCTGCGTCTGGTCCATGACTTCCCCTGTACAAGTAAGACATGAGCAATATGTTTGATGTAGTTCTAATATACCGGTACTGTGTTCAAAAAGTTTCAAGTTTTTTGTACCAAAATTGTGATTTACTAAGGAAATACTTTTTTTTGTGGTTCACTAGATTGCATTTGTATGAATAATTAAAAAATGGTATGTCTCTTTAGTGATTCTAGAGCATGCTTTTGCCTGATTGTCTTGAGGGTCACTGAAATACATGTAAATATATATGTTGTAACCTCCCTATGCAAGGCTCCTGCCCGCTCGACTCAGAAAAGTTTTACCGAAGTGTTTCTAGTTTTTTCATTGTTCTAATGTCTTCCAGGTTTTTGTTCAGAATTCTAGAGGACCATTGGAAATATAGATGCACCCTTCTTGTTAACAGTTCCCGAGTGACCTTAGTCGTATGCTACTTAATGCCTAAATAATTTCACTGTCTTTCATCTAGCAACATTATGGGACATCCTGGAGTACCACAAGCAGAACAGCGATGTGTCCGAGGACTTCCTGCCCCCCGTGGACAGCCACAAGGAGGTGGTGCTGGTGTACGCCATGCGCAGGATCAGCTGTCCGGAGCTGACCAAAGTCACACTTAGAACTCTTGGCATCATGAGTGGCAAGTGTATGCTGAGGTGAGAGAGAGAGAGAGAGAAAGAGAAGAGTGGTCAATTTAGTGTGTCATTTTTTTACTTCATTCACTTCACCTGTTTTGTGTACCCTGTCTCCTCACAAAGCCCTTCAGCAGCACTCCTCATGTGTACTGTGCATTAACTGTATACCCATGTTGGTTGACAGGCATAGTGTCCAGAGCACGTCGCTGGTCGGCCACCAACCCCACGTGTCTTCCTCCCTCACGCGGCGCTCCGTCGACCACATGGAGGACCAAGGTGAGGGACAGCGGCTCTCATGCACCGGGTTCACCTTGGTAGACATAGGCTCGGGGATTTAATTAATGGGATCACTCATTTTGTAGGCAACTTCATTGATATATATAATCATTTCTGCAAGACGAAAAGGTAGAACTCAAGTCAGCATCCTTTTGTCACTATGGGAAGACTTATCACTCATTTTTTTAGGCAACTCCATTGATATCTATAATTTTTCCTACAAGATGAAGAGGCGGAACCCAAGCCATCATCCTCACCTGCAGTGAACTACGTGTGGCTGGACGGTGAGGTGCTGGGCTCCTCCTCCCCGCCCGTGGCTCGGCCCAGGGAGGAGGAGCCAAGCCAACAGTCTCAGGAGAGTGACGTCACCATGGAAGACGTGCCCGAAGTTCCTCAAGTGCCTACCTCCAAGAATGCCATGCCTCCCTCGCGGCCTTCTCAGTCTGGTAAGCTTAGACACAGAAAATTATTGGAGGGACAAAGAGATGTAATGAAGTCTATAATCAATTCACTTTTTTTTTTTTTTTTTTTTTTTTTTACAATAAAGGAAGAAGCTCAAGGGTAGAGTTGCAAAGGGTGGGAAAGTTTTAGAAAGTCTCATTTAGTAAGGAAGAATAGATTATGTTTCTGAGTCTAGACCTATAGTAACTGTTTTGGGTTTTGTTAGGTTCGGTTAGGTTAAGTTTGGGATATCATCAAACACAGCACCTTATGGTATAAATCAACAAAGAATGACCTCACTTTGTTGTATAGAAAGTCTCATCAGTAAGGAAGCATAGATGAATTTTCTGAGTCTAGACCTATAGTAACTGTGTGGGGCTCTGTTCGTTTAGGTTAATTTAAGTTTAGAGTATCTTCAAACACATGATAGACAACAACTTATGGTATAAATTGACAAAGAATGGCCTCACTTTGTTGTATAGAAAGTCTCATTAGTAAGGAAGCATAGATGAATTTTCTGAGTCTAGACCTATAGTAACTGGGGTTTTGTTAGGTTAGGTTAAGTTTAGGGTATCATCAAACACATGATAGCCAGCACCTTATGGTATAAATCAACAAAGAATAACCTCACTTTGTTGAATAGAAAATCCCATTACTAAGGAAGCATATATGAAACTTCTGAGTCAAAAATTACCTTGATATATTCTCCCTTGGGATTTATATGAGCTGCTTCTGTCCAGGTGGTGAGTGTTCTGCCCCGCTGGACCTGACTACATCTCCCCGCCGCCTGGAAGCCTCGCCCCCACCCAGGGTCATAAAGGTACTGAGCTCACACTGAGATATATAGGAGTATGCTCTTCTGGACAGAGTGGAGGCAAAGGCTCTTCGTCTCATCAGCTCTCCTCCTCATACTGATAGTCTTCTACCTCTTAAATTCCGCCGCAATGTTGCCTCTCTTTCTATCTTCTATCGATATTTCCACGCTGACTGCTCTTCTGAACTTGCTAACTGCATGCCTCCCCCCTCCCCCCCCGCTGCACTCGACTTTCTACTCATGCTCATCCCTATACTGTCCCTCCTTATGCAAGAGTTAACCAGCATCTTCACTCTTTCATCCCTCACGCTGGTAAACTCTGGAACAATCTTCCTTCATCTGTATTCTCCTGCCTACGACTTGAACTCTTTCAAGAGGAGGGTATCAGACATCTCCTCCGAAACTGACTTATCTTTCGCCACCTCTTTGGATTCTTTTAGTAGCGGCTTTTTTTATTAATGTTTACTTTTTTGTGCCCTTGAGCTGTCTCCTTTGCTGTAAAAAAAAAAAAAAAAAAAAAAAAAAAATGAGTCACCCTTGATCTCACTCACTTATTCTCTGCCTATTGTTTTTGTTTCCATGTAAAACTAATCCGTCAGTCCATCAATCATTATAGGAAAATAAGACACTGCAGTACCATCCTTGAACTCGTGTACTTTATTCTCTGTCTTCTGTGTTTGTTTTCAAGTAAAAAAAACATTCAATCAGTCAATCTTTGTAGTGAAATATAGAGATTGTAATGCCATCCCTGAACTCACTCATTCTGTCTTCTGTGTTTGTTTTCAAGTAAAAAAAACATTCAATCAGTCAATCTTTGTAGTAAAATAGAGACTGCAGTGCCATTCTTCCATCCTTGAACTCACTCACCTTAATCTATGCCAAATGTGTTTGTTTCCATGTAAAAAAAAGTCATTCATCCCTTCATTCAATCTCGATCTGGCCTCTTGTACATTTTTTTTGTTGCTTTTTTGTGTTTTCTCCTTGACCTGCGACCCTTGCTGTTAAAAAAAAGGAAAAAGGAAAAAATAAAACTGCAGTGCTACCAAGAAAATATGTCCGAAAGAAGTAAATTCACTTGTTTAATAATTCCATCAGATCGGCGACCACAATGCCATCGTGTTCAGCATGGCCGACGCACCACCAACACTCACGGGCGAGGAGGACGACGTGTTCTTCCAGCTGACGGCCGAGGAAGTGAGGCGGCTGTACAGGGAGCAGCGGAAGGCCTTGTAAGTGGCGGCTAACATTGTCCTGAGGGAAGATTATGCTGTGCTTTTAACCTGTCCGCTGTGATTGGCACGGATTTGGCCTTTACTGGTAGCCTGGCAACATATACTCCCAGGTCTTTCTCTGCCTCTGTGGTGGATAGTGGAGTGTTTCCCATGTGGTATTGGTATGCTGGATATCCCTTCACTGGTAGCCTGGCAACATATACTCCCTGGTCTTTCTCTGCCTCTGTGGTGGATAGTGGAGTGTTTCCCATGTGGTATTGGTATGCTGGATATCCCTTCACTGGTAGCCTGGTAACATACAGTCCCAGGTCTTTCTCTGCCTCTGTGGTGGATAGTGGAGTGTTTCCCATGTGGTATTGGTATGCTGGATTTCCCCTCCCAAGGTGCAGGACTTTACATTTTTCTTCATTGAATTGTAGCAGCCACTTATTCCATTCCTGTAGCTTGGTGATGTCTTCTTGTAGGAAATCCACAGTCAAGGGATTAATATGTCAGAATAGTTACATAGATTTTGTGACACCCTACTCTCTGGGAAACAAGGGTCACACAATGATATCTCTAATGAACTTGTCTTACGTTCCTTCAAGTTCAATCTCTTTCCCATCACAGGAGGGAGCTGGAGGAGACCCCGCTGATGACCCAGAGCATGCGGGAATTGGAGGAGAGCTCTAAGGTGCTGACGGCCCTGAACCGCTATCCTGTGACTCACCTCAGGATACACTTCCCGGACGAGCATGTCATCCAGGCGACCTTCAAGCCAAACGACACCGTGAAGGACGTCATGACCTTCCTGCGACCCTTCCTGACGAATCCCACAGCGGAGTTTACGTTGTGTGAGTTTTATGCTTTGTTGTTTGGTTAGGTTTAGTGTTGCTGTAAAACAAACGGAAAGAAAAGAAAAATAGCCCTAGGAGGTTCAAAATTAAGAAAGAAAAGAAAAACAGCTCAAGAAAATACAGAAATAAGAAAACAAAAAGAAAACCAGCTCTGAGAAGTTCAGAAATAAGAAAGAAAAAAGAAATCCATCTCTAGGAAGTTCAAAATTAAAATAGGAAAAAGAAAACCAGCTGTAGGACGTAAAAAATTTCAGGGATAACTCTTTCAAATGCATAACTTTCTCCTCATGCACCCACACCACCCACAGCCACAAGACACCCTCAGAGGACCCTGTGCCCGGACATCTCTCTGGTGACAGCCGACTGTGTGCCCAACGCCCGCCTCTACTACTGGGACGCCACCACCACTGCACCCTTTCTGAGTGAGGACACCCTGGCTAAGAAGTCTTCCTACAGTGGGGCATGCAGTAGTCTCAATGTGTTAGTATTCTGAAAGCCTGATGTTATGTTGTGTTGTTATGGGTGACGAGTGAATCAGTTAACCTCCTTTCCCTCCTATTTCCTTCCATAAGTCATTTCTGATACCCTACGCCCCTGTCCACCCTGCAGTGAATGGGTACCAGGTATTAATCAGGGGTTGTATCCCGTCTCCTGGGATCTGTTTCCTTCTCCTATAATTCCTTCCCCTTCTGTCTCTCCGGCTTATGACCCCAGATGTTGCGCTGACTAAACAAAACTTTCCAACTTTTTTTCCTTCAGTCATTCTTGCATTTTTCAGCCAAAGAACCAAAATAAGGATGCCAGGGGTATACATCTGTTTACTTGAGTTACAATCTTTATGCAGTCACTTTAGTCTATGATGTAAAATGAGTTTAATATCCAACGTTTAGTGAGTTTTTCTTTTTCTCTCTACAGGCAAAGCACCAAAGCAAGGCCGCTGGGGGTGAACGAGAAGGGTCACAGGTTATCCGAGCCCTCCACCAGCAGCCGGAGGAAGGAGGACGACCTTGACCAGGACACGAGGCCCCAGACCAGCGCCAGGGTGACAGGAGCGGTGCCTAAAGTTCCTAAGTGGTTCAAGGTCGGCAAGTGATACACGGCAGAAATGTAGCGCACTCCCGTCTTGGGTGAATCAAATGTATGTAATAATATTTTCCATCATTGAGGGAGAGAATTTTTGTACTACTACTACTACTACTACTACTACTACTACTACATGATACAAGACGTTAAGCATCTCAACATGTGCCAGTTTTATTACGAAGATGACTAGCTGTAAAATATAATAGTGTGGTGGATGAGTTTTCTACACCTCCTTTGAGTCCTCAATCCTATCCATGTCCTGTGTGTGAGTTTATCCTGAGATGTCCGGCAGTGTATGGCAACTGTGTATACCCTCTATTTAGCTTATTCAACCTATAGGCAACTCTGAAACCATTACCCTATCCTTACCTAACCTACCTTACCCTATCCTTACGTAACCTAACCCTAACCTAACCTACCTTACCCTACCCTTCCCTATCCTTACCTAACCTTACCTAACCTAACCTACCTTACCCTATCCTTACCTAACTTAACCTAACCTAACCTACCTTACCCTACCCTATCCTTACCTAACCTAACCTAACCTAACCTACCTTACCCTATCCTTACCTAACCTAACCTACCTTACCCTTCCCTATCCTAACCTAACCTAACCTAACCTACCCTAACCTAACCTATCCTATCCTAACCTTACTTAACCTAACAGGCCTGTGTCAACACTAATAGCAGGACCTAGGCTGTGTGAAGTCCCATTATTATTTTTTTTTTTTCCCAACAAAGGAGTCCGTTCAAGGGCATAAAAAAAAGGAAACATTGAAAAAAAAAAAAAAAAAAAAAAGCCCGCTACTCACTGCTCCTAAAAAGAGTTAGAGGAGTGGCTGTGAATTTCTATGGTCCAATAAAGAAGGAAATTAAGAGAATGTCAAATGGCATCAAAATATCTAAAATCCTCATTGAAAAAGGTATGTAGACATAATGTCAAATGGCATCAAAATATCTAAAATCCTCATTGAAAAAGGTTTATTGACAGAGGAAATGTCGTAGATATAATGGTGTGCTTCAGTCAAGTGTAATATGGATGCAAGTACTACCAATGCCTCTCTGTTAGCTCTATATTACTCCTCCATACTAATCTCTATTACTCCTATATATTACTTTTGAATGAAGCTCACGGTCATGCCATTCATTCATCTATTTTTGCTATGCGTCTTGAAGTGCGGATTTTAGTTATTTAAGTGCTATGTGACATCCTCTTGCTATGGGGTGAGAAATATATGGTTGTAATTGGACCCAGCTTCAGCCTGTTACTCCGGAAAGCCCCTCGGATCATAGGTTTCTTATAGCGCATTTGTGAAAAACTGAAGTTGAGGATATCCTGATCTTCCTATACTTAACATTATCTTTTGTCTTAATCAGTGGGCCAGCTATGTCGATTGTTTTTTTTCTCAGTCCACCTCTATGATAAAGTAAAGAGCCTTAATGGAAGTATCTCAGAAGTTAATATATGTTGCCACTTGTCGACTCAAACATGTAAACCCTTTTTGTAAGCTTTGAACCTTTTGTCTGATAAAGTTAATAGTTTTGTGAAATTATCTCAGAAGTGAACATATGTTGCCACTTATCAAACTCAAACATGTTAACCATTTTTGTAAGCTTTGAACCTTTTGTTTGCTAAAGTTAACAGGTTTTTGAAATTATCTTGAAAGTAAATATGTGTTGATTCATTGACTTAAACATGTAAGTCATTTTTGTAAGCTTTGAACCTTGTGTCTGATAAAGTTAATAGGTTTATGAAATTATCTCGAAAGTAAACACATTTTGCCACCTATCAACTCAAACATGTTAACCAATTTTGTAAGCTTTGAACCTTGTGTCTGATGAAGTTAACAGGTTTATGAAATTATCTCAAAAGTAAACACATTTTGCCACCTATCAACTCAAACATGTAAGTCATTTTTGTAAGCTTTGAACCTTTTGTCTGATAAAGTTAACAGGTTTATGAAATTATCTCAAAAGTAAACATATGTTGCTCCCTATCAACTCAAACATGTTAACCATTTTTGTAAGCTTTTCCTTGAACCTTGTTGTGTCTGCCCCAGTGCATGTCTGTTGATATCCAGTACCTCTGTGGTTATGTCTGTTGCATAGAAATATGTATACTATCAGTCTTGAACAAGGTCTGCTTTCTGATAATGATACCCCGTTATGTCCTGACTACCTGTTTGTCTTATATAAAATTCTTGTTGAGTGATTTCCTCTTTAATTAGCAATGAGTTCGGTGATAATAGATTACGATGGTGATGAAGTACCTCTTAAATTTTGTCAGGGCCCTCGGGACGTAAATGTTTAAACCCATCCGCTGCGATTGGCACGGATTTGGCCTTCACTGGTAGCCTGGTAACATATAACTCCCAGGTCTTTCTCTGCCTCTGTGGTGGATAGTGGAGTGTATCCCATGTGGTATTGGTATGCTGGATATCCCCTCCCAAGGTGCAGGACTTTACATTTTTCTTCATTGGATTGTAGCAGCCACTTTTTGTTCCATTCCTGTAGCTTGGTGATGTCTTCTGGTAGGAAATCTGCAGTCAAGGGGGCAGGTTAAGCTACTGTGTCTATCAGCGTTCGAACCACCACACTTATGAGCATACCAAGATGTTGACATAGGCAAACCACACACACACACACCAGGCAGTCAGCATGTATGTGTGTGTGTGTGCGGGGGGGGGTGTCCTTAGTCCCAGGGTGGTTCCGGGGCAGCTCAGGCAGGGAGGGAGGGAGGTACACTCACCCCACCACCACTATCACCACCACCACCACCTCTGCTCAATATATCAGGTGCTTATTGAAGAGTATATCATGTTATCAGTGCTTGAAATGTATGCCATCTCTCTCGCCACCACAAAGAGTTTTCATTTGTGACAATATACATAGAAGACTTATATAGAGGCATCCAGAGAAGGGGACGTAAGGGACAAAGCCGTTTTTTCGTAGTCTGCACTGGGAAAGGCAAACCACATATCCCAGGAAGAACAAGATACACGAGTAACCTACAAGGGAAGAGCAACCTAGAGTACGCCAAACACAAGGTCGCTTATCCCTCGTAACCCATTTCTTGTTCTTCCTGTGATGTGTAACCTGTCTCTCCCAGGACGAACTAGAAAAAAGCAACCTAGAGTACACCAAACACAAGGTCGCTTATCCCTTGTAACCCATTTCTTGTTCTTCCTGTGATGTGTAACCTGTCTCTCCCAGGACGAACTAGAAAAAAACCATTTCTTGTTCTTCCTGTGATGTGTAACCTGTCTCTCCCAGGACGAACTAGAAAAAAATCACTATCTCCTATTCTTAAACATATCTGCGCGTCAGTTCACCTGTTCGAAAGGCCTCTCGTGGAAGTTGCTGGGATTTTCATGGACTGTTTTGCGATCCCAGTGATAGTTTTACACAACTCCTGCATCACGAACGGACAAGTTACCCATGAAAACCCGGCTTATCTTCTTTGTAGCATCTCAGTTTGCCTGCTCGGAAAGCCTATCGTGGAAGTTTCTGGGATTTACATGGACTGTATTGGGATCCCAGTGATAGCTTTACCCGACTCCTGCATCATGAACGGACAATTAAGTCACCCATGAAAACCTCTTCTCTGTGGCCTTGGAAAACAGTCGTAATGAGAATGATATGTTTATGAATATTGCTCAGTCGTAATAGGAGAGTGATATGTTTATGGAATATTGGGGTTTGATTCTTACGCTCTCTTCCGAATGTCTCAAATATCTGGCTGTGTTGTGTTTCATCCAATCTTATCCTTGTAAATGTGGGATGACTCTCTTGTAAGCCTTATAGGGACATGTTAAGAAGAGGAGAAACACCTTTGGAAATTAGTAAGGTTTTTGGAGTTATATTTTAAATGATTATAGTATCTCTCAGCATCCCTTCTTTTTCTTGTTTTTCCTTAACTCTTATTGCAGAAAAAATACGTTCCTGAAAAAAAATAAATATTGCTTGAGCTGAACTTTAAATATTTACTGAATTTATTTTTTTCTGCCTTGGTTATCAAAATATCACATAAGAAGATTAGTAATTGTGGGAAATGTTGAAATATTTTACTCTTTCATTCTTTTTCTGCAAATTTTAGTCTTTCTCTTTAAATTTCAATCTTTCAAGCTTCTTCTTTAACCCGGTAGCAGCGATGGGCCAAATTTGTGGCTTTACCATGTAGCAGCGACGGGCCAAATTTGTGGCTCTACCATGTACCAGCGATGGGCCAAATTTGTGGCTTTACCATGTAGCAGCGACGGGCCAAATTTGTGGCTTTACCATGTACCAGCGGGCCAAATTTGTGGCTTTACCATGTACCAGCAGGCCAAATTTGTGGCTTTACCATGTACCAGCAACGGGCCAAATTTGTGGCTTTACCATGTACCAGCAACGGGCCAAATTTTTGCCATGATATAAACCCCAAAAATAGATGATGCATAAACTGACCACAAATGCGTTGATATATATTATGAAATGGTTTGCGTGAGTGATGAATTTTTCCCATTAATTCGCTTAGAGAGGCCTTTAAGAAACATGACCCCTGCAGCTACTGGGTTAGATTTCATCCTCTCAAACTTTCTCTTTAGATTTCATTCAAGCTTTCTCTATATTCTATTCTTTCAAGCTTTCTTATTCCATTTCACTTTTTCAAGCTTTCTCTTTAGATTTCATTCTTTCTCTAAATCTTACTCTCTCATTCTTTTGCTTTAAATTTCACTCTTTCTCTTTAAAATTTCTCACTCCAAGCCAAGGAGTGCATCATCTAGGCTCTAATGTATGTTTTCTGGTTCTATAAGGCTTTACCAACGCGTTCAGAACATGTTATAAGAGGTGGTGTTTTTTGTTATCTTGAGAAATAAAGATAACAATGAGATAGGTACAGTATTTCATTCCACTGTAGATTATTAATAGATTTAGAAGGTGAATTTGAGAGGTTCATGTATGGTGTGTGTGTGTGAGAGAGAGAGAGAGAGAGAGAGAGAGAGAGAGAGAGAGAGAGAGAGAGAGAGAGAGAGAGAGAGAGAGAGAGAGAGAGAGAGAGAGAGAGAGAGAGAGAGAGAGAGAGAGAGAGAACCCACCTACCCCTCTAAGGAAATTCAAAAAGCCCGCGCAAATACCACATGTCTAGTTACCCTAATGATTTTGGCATAATTCTGAGTAAACATGAACATTAATTATCTCATGAATGTACGTTAGTAATAAATGACTGAGAAAATCCATATAAAAAACACAGTGGGGTACAAATGAACTGAAATAGGGTGGGAGCATTTGATAAGGAATTACATTATTTATACATTTACCAACCAAATAACAAAAGAAAAATAATAAAACACACTAATAAAGACAATAAAAACACATAATAAACAAAAGAAACACAAGAAAAAACAAAATAAAACACAAACATTTCTAGCAGACTCTTTCCCCTGGCGGTGCTGGCAAGAGGGTGAGTGACCATCCTCCACCTTGTTATTTATCCCCATTTATCTCCGCCATCCTTCACCGCAGCGTCCTACCATCCCACCACCATCACCACAGGACTCTTGGCTGTAGGATACGCTGTAGGAGTGACCGAAGGAGTGTACATAGGGGTCATAATTAAGGGATATTCAAAGGTCGTGGAGGTAAACAAACCCATACGTGGGGACATGGATATCCTTGTTGGGCCTCGAAGGATACTTTTTTTGGTGTCCTGCCGATCCTTTATAGCCTGGGAATCCTAATGGGGGTTTAAATTATGGTGAAGGATCTTATTTAGTGTGTAGGATATCCAAGGGGCGCCCACGTAACTCATGGTATGGGGAAATTGGTCAATCCTGCCGGGGTGCCTTGGGAGTGGAGACGGCGGGTGAGTGAAGCAACGCACCCTCAGTTGTATGCACCCTCTTAGTTAGTTATATTAGACCGACTTTGTGCTCCTTGGTGGCTGCTCTTGACCTCACCCCCACAAAGAATTGCTATTCATTGGGGGTTTCACAGATGGGGGTGATGAGTGAGTGTAGCAACGCGCCCTCATCCGTATGCTTCCCGTTAGTTATATCGCACCGACTTGGCTCTCCATGGTGGCTGGTCTTTACTACGGGAAACCACTCCTAGGCCGCTGTTTTATTTGCTAATGGTCGATAATTAATATAAGATGTTGACTACCTGGTATATATTTAATCAGAATTCATAAATTATATTAAGGACAAAGGAGGTTGAGGACGTGACGATCGATCAGAGAAAAATCAACTTTGGGGTGCCGGGTGTCATTCTGGGTATTTACTGTTACGGTGCTCGTCAATATTTCTCAACTAATGGAGCAGCGCTATGGTATCATCTGTCAGGTTGCATTGACAGGGTATAGGTAACGGTTAAGCTTGAAGCATAGTCTAAAGGCTCGCATGGCCTCGGTGCTATTCTCGGTAAATCTTTAAAATAGCGGCTTCTAGCGGGTGCGCATTTAAGGCTCGGTGTGGTGGTGATTACAACATTTCTAGCATGTACAACGGGGTTTTGACAAGCGGACAGGCGTGTTTATGTCACAAGGGGTGTATTTTTTCCTGCGGGCTCTTCCCTTTCTTCACCCTGGAGCTCGCAGTCTCATCGGCCATCGACTTAGAAGAAATCTTGTGGCCAGCATGGAAAAATACACCCTTGTGACATAAACACCTATCCGCTTGTCAAAACCCCGTCGTACATGCTAGAAATGTTGTAATTACCACCACACTGTGCCCTAAATGTGCACCCGCTAGGAGCCGCTATTCTTAAGACTTACCATTGGTTAAGTTGGGGAATTTGTCTAAAGGTACACATGGCCTTGGTGCTCCTCTCAGTCACATTTTCCTATTAGTCTGTGGCGAGAAATAACTCATTACCCAGGGCCAGATTGACGTCCAGGTTACCACGGGCACAATTTGAAAAGGAAAATGATTGTGTTAATAGATAATCTAGCAAGGCATACAAATTGATGGGCTGCAGAAAGACTAGTATGGCTGGTAGTGTTTCTGTCAGTTAGTTTTACAGGCACATGGTCAGGATTCCAGGGTAGGTCAGGGGAAAAAAATCTCGTACTAGGCTTTGTTAATGTATGAGGCGTTTTTAATGGCCACCAAGCACTAATGATTTGTGTGTTGCTTCAGGTTGCACCATGAAGACCATCATCACCTCCCAGTCCATCACCATCCCCAAGAATGTGGAGGTCAAGGTGGCCAAGCGGGTGGTCTCCGTCAAGGGGCCCCGCGGCACCCTGCGTCGCTCCTTCAAGGACATGAAGCTGGACATGAAGGTGAGGGAGGTGGTAGCCAGGTGTGGGGAGATGGGTGATGGATTCTTAAACATTTCCTCACCCAAGCAAACAGTGACAAGGTTTTCATAGGTGTTGTGGGCATTTCCAGGGGTAGCTTTATGATCCTGGTGGTAGTTTGACCCTTCTTCCATTTCCTCACTCAAGCAAACACTGACGAGGTTCTCATAGGTGTTGTGGGCATTTCCAGGGCTAGCTTTCTGATCCTGGTGGTAGTTTGACCCTTCTGTGTGGGGCATTTCCAGGGCTAGCTTTCTGATCCTGGTGGTAGTTTGACCCTTCTTCTGTACTCTGAATCTAAAATACCCACTCATGAAAACCTGATTGATCTCACTTTACCTTGTTAGATTAAGATTGGGCTACACTATTCATTATTTCTGCTCCCCTCACTAAAAAGATCTATGTTAAAGCTAAATCATCATTGTAGTCAAGTATTGCCAGTTTTTCTTTCCAATTATTTAAAAATTTATCATTACTGGAATTTGAAGATCTCATTACTCCTTCACCCCCACAGGCAAGGAAGGTGAAGAAGGGAACCATCGTGAGCGTTGACAAGTGGTTCGGCAACCGCAAGGAGGTGGCCGCTGTGCGGACTGTCTGCTCCCACATCTCCAACATGGTGACGGGTGTGACGGTGGTAAGTATACGTTGAGTGCCTTGCTGCAGAAGATAAAAGATGTATTGGAGGTGTTGGTGTTGATTTAAGTTGTCTAGATTAAAGAAAAGATGTAAAAGAAGTGACCAAGAAGCAAGAGAAGGAAGGAGATGATTAAAATTGATACCGGAAATACAGTAGAATGTGCTGAAAGTTTACATATGTGTTGAGATGGAGTTGAACTGGTACTTAGAGAAACTTAGGAGGATACTGTAGGCTTGGAGTGAGCACTGTAATATTCTGAATTTTGACGCTACCTTGAATGCATTTACAAGAAAGTCTGCATCAGTTTTGTATTAGTATATGAATTACACGTTGTTTTTAAGGGGAATAAGTCATTAATCTATCGTCCTATATATCTCTGCTGCCTCTGATAGCTGATGAATGATGTTAGTTATGAAATTTTATGCTTCATCATGCGAGTATAGATCATCCTCGCCTCATGCACAGCTAAATTGTACGTGAAGTGGTGCTCTGAAAACTCCTCAACAGCTACCTTTGTGCTATTGGCGGAAAACCCATGAAAAGTGAACTAGCAAATACAGGGGGATAGTTGTATTCTCGTAGCCTTATGTATTACGATTGTGGGATACAGATGTTGTATTTGGTCACCACTAACATCACACGCACTTCTTCCAGGGCTTCCAGTACAAGATGCGTGCGGTGTATGCCCATTTCCCCATCAACTGCGTCATCTCCAACAACAACAAGACCGTGGAGATCCGTAACTTCCTTGGCGAGAAGTACATCCGTAAGGTGGAGATGGCCCCAGGCGTCACCATCGCTGCCTCCGCCAAGATGAAGGACGAGTTTGTCATTGAGGGAAACAACGTGGAGGCCGTTTCTCAGACTGGTGAGCTTTGATTTTTATTTATATTCACTTATTTTTATACTTTCTTCCTGGTTGGTAAGTTGTATTAGCCTTACCCAATCATGTGCTATCCTAAAAAATGTCTAACCTCACTTCTTTCAATGTAGATTATATGGATTTTCTTTTGGTAAAGTGTAAAATGTCTTCAGAAAACGAGTATTGACAAAGTGATGGATTATTGAGAAAGTTCCCAATCAGTCATAATTTATACCAAGGGACAGTTGGAGGCTTTTTTTGTTTTCATATGTTTTGCCCTTAAGCTACTTCCTTCCTTTACTGGCCCTCTTCTCAATCATTGTTACTGACCCCGTACCTTCTTTCTCCTCTCATTCCTTTCATTTTATCTTTCTCAGCATCTCAGGTGTTTAAAGGCTAATAAATTTGCAGTGTATAATGTCCAGATTCCTTCTCTACCTGTTTTATCTCTCAATATCTGCTTCTGACACCTTGCCCTCTTTCTCAACCCTCATCACTCATTTCCTCTTTCTCAGCGTCTTGGGTGTTTAGGGGTAGCTGTGTAGAGTGCATAGTGTCCAGGCTCCTCTTTCTCTGCCTGTTTTGTCTCTTATTAAGTGTCTGCCTCTTGTCTTTTTCAGCCGCACGCATTCAGCAAAGCACCACCGTCAAGAGGAAGGATATCCGAAAGTTCTTGGACGGTGTGTACGTGTCTGAGAAGGGCCACGTTGTCGAGGAGGAATAAACTACGCGATTGTAAAATGTGTTTCTATTACCTCTGTTAACCTCACTACCATACCTCCCATGGTTAATGTACACTAAACTGACCTCTAGAAGCCCCTCCCCTGTCTTCCATTGCTATAAGACCTGACTTTTTCTTCCCTTGTTTGATGTCCTTATTTTCTCTTTTGGTGCTGAATGTGTTATGGGTCTTTCACTTTTAACAATTGTATACTTTCTCCTTCTCATGTCCTCCACACACTGTCTCCAGGTCATTTGTCTTTCATCTGGTCTCCTCCCTTCTCTACCTACGCAGCTCTCCTCCCTCTTGACATGCCCATACCATCTCAGACTTTGCCTCAGCGCTCAGAACATGTCCTCCACACCTCACGTTCTCACCTCATTTGATACCCAATAAGTTATAAGAGCTGAGTGGCTTGCTTAAAGGAGGTTGGAGTTAGGAGTCGATGTTACCTTGGAGGGCGGCAAAGTTTATGGACCTGCTTTTAGTGTGCAATGACTGTGGCTAATACTGGTGTTCTTCCTCCTTGTGGTTATCATTATGCACTTTGGGAAGGAAAAGCTAGAGGTGGTTCACTTATTTGGAGGTAGGAGAGTATCGAGACCGTCTGAAATTGAGGTCATTTGAACATTTGTTACTCAAATATGATAAGTGCTAGCGGGCATTGTCAATATAATTTTGCTGCTGAGTATTAATGTGAAAAAAAAAAGTTGAATATTATATTGGATTTCGTGTAGTGGGTTAATGTAAGTAAATACGTGTGCACACAACGGTCAAGGGAAGCTGATGCCTGCACGTAATTGTATACCTGGCACCATCACCTGAAGTTATTTGACCAGGAAAGTCTAAGCAAATAATATCACGGTTTTCCTCTTAGACCTGTTGCCAGATGCTACTTGCCAACGCGTTCACGAGGGTACCGCCAAGATCTATATGGTACTGCTAACAGCTACCGTGATCCTTGCCCAGACGCCGAGCCCCTGGGGAACAAGGAGTCTAGGGTGTACCCTTGGGCGGAGGTGACTCGGGTGGGAGCAGGGAGTCTAGGGAACGAACAACCTTAGGCGGAGGTGAGGGTCGTGGGGATACGTGAGCACCTCCGCTGGCTGGTGAATCTAATTGAACTTCGCGGTGCTGATGGGATGGCGAGGCGTGGCTCAGCCGGCTGGGCGGTGCTGCTGTGCTGGTGGTGGGGGGCGGCGCAGGGCAGGTGAGTGCTGGAGGTCAAGTAAATACATGAGCTATACAGTGGTGGCAGAAATGCCGGGAGTGGCTCGGCTAAGAGTGAGGGTGTCTGTGCCTCCTGCAGGGTGTTCTCGGTGGACGTGGCGTCGTCGCGGGGCGGCGCGTCCCTCGGCGTGTCGTGCCCGCCGCCGCGGGGGTGTGCGTGGCGGGGCTGGAGCAGCTTTGGTCCCGAGGGCAGCGAGGCGGCGCAGCTAGGCGTGCAGGACGGCCTGGCGATGACGGTGCTGCACGAGGCGACGGGCGACGTGCTGCTGAGGAGGACCTTCAGCACCTGGCACGCCTACACCCACGCCCTGGACCTGCGGTGGTGGCTGGGCAGGCTGAGGGCGGGGCGGGTGGTGGTGTTGGTGGTGCGGAGGGGAGGCACCTACGGGCTAGGGGACGCCCTGCCCACCCTCACCAGCCTGGGCTCCCTGCTGGCCGGCCACGCCCCGCCGCGCGCCCTGCTGGCCTGGGTGTTCGTGGTGGGCGGCTGCACCCTGCTGGAGACCCTGGCGCCTCTCCGTCCTGCTTACAACGACACCCTGTACGCCCACGCCATGCTGTCCGCCGCCCCCGCCACGCCACTGTTTCCCCCTGGCCTCGTCCCCACTGAGCAGGAGCGTCTCTGTGACTCCCACGCAGCCCTGGGGGCCCTGTGTGACCCTGTCACTCCCTGGGTCAGCCCCAGGCCGGTGATCCAGATCGAGCAGGGGAGTGAGGAAGCTGAGGTGGTGGGGGTGGTGGTCTGCGGCGGCGGCAGGTTCCAGTACCTCGCCCACACCCTCACGAGGCTCGTGCAGAACACCGGGCTCACCGCCTCCCAGGTGGTGGTGGCGGTGGACAGAGCCCCCGCCCCCGAGGTGCTGGCGTTGCTGGGGCTGCTGGGGCTGCGCTACAGAGTGGTAGATGTGCCCCAAGGGGTGCCCTCCGTCAACCACCGTCTGTTCCAGTATTACCGCGGGGCGTGGACCGCGGGGCTGCTCAGCTTCCCGCGTGCCCGCTACCTGGCCTTCCTGGACGAGGACGTGGAGGTGTCGCCGGACTGGCTGTCGCTGCTGCTGCACCTGGCGCCAGCCCTCGACGCTGACCCCTCCCTGTGGTGCGTCAGCGGGAGTGGCAGCTCCAACCCCAGTCTGTACCGTGACCCGGGTCACGTGGTGCGGGGGTGGCGTCAGCCCGGCTGGGGCTTCCTGCTGCAGGCGGCGGAGGTGTGGGCGGCGGTGGAATCATGGCCTGACACATCGGACGTGTCGGTGCTGTACGACACCTTCCTGCTAAAAACGATGGCTCGCGGCCGCGAGTGTGTGTTCCCCGTGCTGGGCCGCTCCCGCCACTACGGCGTCGGTGTCAACACGGTGCCGGAGATCCACCACTTCTACTTCCTGAAGATACCGCTGCATGACGGCTCCCCCGCCCCGCTGCCGCCCCCCGAGGCCCTCACCCAGCAGCGGTACGAGGAGGACCTGTGGGCGCGCCTGAGGGCCGCGGAGCCCCTCAATAGGAACCCCTGCGCCCCAGGCTTCCTCCGAGCCCCCGACAACGGGACAGCCAAGGACCTGGTGTTCTTCTTCTACATGAATAACATTGGCAACTCGCTCGAGTGGACGATGCTTGCGGAGTGCGTGGGCGCCTGGCCCTACTCCACCCAGGGCCTGCACCGGGGGAGCGTGGAGCTGCCGCAGGCCTGGGGGGGATCGGTGTGGCTGGTGGGAGTGCCTGCTTCCCCCTACCACGTCCTCAAGCCCTCCGGCGTCATGGTATGGAACCCAATGACGCCTTACCAGATAAGGCAACAAGCCCGGCATTTTTCCTCCCTCAGGCCACCCCCGAGCCTTGCCAACAGGACCGTGGACGCCGCCCTCTCGCACCTGTTCCGCCCGTCGCCCACACCCGAGGGGACCACGGCATAGTTTCCTTGCCCATGCCTGTTACTGGCTCCCCGAGGTCGCAAATGCATTAGTTACCTGTGGCCACCTGGGTCCTGAACTCATAAGCCCCGAATGGCAGACTTACAATGTGGCATATTTAGACATACATGTGTAGAAGGGTACAGAGGAAGTATGATCAAGCATCCTAATTCTGTATATTTACTGGTGAAGGAAAGTACAATGTGTCAGGCGTTAGAGGGCATATGGCTTGGACGGTTGTGTAATCTGAATTTACTGGTGCTATAATGGAAACGCTTTTAGCTTTTAGATTTGAACATTCGCCTTGCTATATGAATGGTAAAACTTTATTCACTTAGTTCTTCATTTTGTAAAGTTTATAGACTCTTCGTTCTTGATAGTCTTGAAACAGTTTAGTAAAGGCTACATATATTTACTGGTGCTGGTGGAAACGTATCTTAAGATTTTAGCTGTGAATATTAGCCTTTTCATATAAATTGTAGAGATTTATTCACTTGGTTTCTGTGTTAGACGGTAATTACGTTTATAGACGATTAATTAGGGATATTCTTAAAATAGTTTAGTATATCCTTGATTTTTATCGTTTGTAGATAGCCTGTTCTGCACCTTATGGATATTTTGGTCTATATATAAAATTTCACTACTAATATCTTGTAGAAATAAACTGCCTAAAATTAATATTCACAAGCACTCAACCACCCACTGTCATATTGCAATGCATTGTAAAAACACTCTAGAAATATATATTTACAAACAAAAATTAACTGCTATAAGTATCTAGCACCTACAAATGACATGAAACAGTAAAGGCTAAAGAAATAAAAGGCATAGTAGTTTAAACATGAATAAAAACACACTCAAATTTACCCAAAACTTGTCTTTCACGGGTATTTATCAAAGCTCGAAGCAACAGATTACCGGGAAACTATGACAGGAATATATAAAGTTAGAAAGATTGGACGCACAATAAGGGAATAATTAACAAAGGAATAAATAAGTCTACCAGTCAATTAGTTAAGTCCCTCGAAGATATTAAAAAGAAAACCCGTTGGGCAGGTGCTTCCCCCTAGCGGTGAAAATCGGCACCCGGCACAGGTAAAGATCACTAGAGAAAGTAAACATTCAAATCAGCTCCGCGGCGTGTCATTGTGTATATAGGTTTGTGTGTGTGTGTCTGGCACCATCACAACGCTTCAGCATGATTCTAAGGCAACAAGGTGAGCAAATAACACCACCAAGGCAGGAAATGTAGAGGAATAACCATTTTATCCAATGATTCATGTAGGAAATGGATCACGTTCTCAGTAACCGAAGAATACGAGTTTCAAACGGGTCATGTCCAGCATCAAAGGGTCAAACTAGTGATTTTTTAGTGCTATTATTGATCTTGACCATAAATAACGTTACTAACACCTCCATTTAGCTATAGTGTGACAACCTTACGTATATATCATGTAGCTACGTTTTGTCATATATTAATTCACGATGTCACCCAGAAATCAACAGCGAAGTGTCTAACTACTTATTATCAAAACCATTGTTAACCGTGACCACAAATAACGTTAAAAAAACACCTTCATTTTAGCTAAAGTGTGACAACCTTACGTGGATATAGATACATTTGACCTTATAGTTACATTGTTATTCAGATATTGACAGTAAGGAAAAGAATAAAGAAAAGAAAGGAAGGAAAACAGGAAAAGGAAGAGAGGAAGAAAGGAGAAACAGGGAGGAGGGAAGAAATTAGGAGAGAGAGAGAGAGAGAGAGAGAGAGAGAGAGAGAGATGCCCTAATCATCCTTCTCAGACTCACCCTCTTCCTCCTCCTCCTCCTCCTCCTCTTCCTCCTCCTCCTCTTCTTCCTCCTCCTCCTCCTCAACCTTTCCCCCCCCACACACGTCTGCCATTACGGTCACAGAGGAGGAGGAGGAGGATTTAACTACCATATAACTGAGAGAGAGAGAGAGAGAGAGAGAGAGAGAGAGAGAGAGAGAGAGAGAGAGAGAGAGAGATGGGTAGCCTAGTCATAATATTAGCAAGCGTTCTGTTGTTTTGTGATGAATGGAGTCATATATATTAGTCTCTCCTCGCAGATCAAGTGTAGGCTCATGATTTATAGTGAGGCCTCTTTGTGTTAGGGCGATAATTAATGCACGAGTTGAAATGTACTTAGTTGACGAATGTTTTTTATTTTTATTTATTTGTTTGTTTGTTTATTTTGAGATGGTGGCGTTTGTAGTTGCTGAAATTTGTTGTTTTTGTTGTTTTTGCTTTTTTTACGTTTGTTTAATACTACTTCATGTTTCTTTTTATTTCCCTTTTTTTTGTTTTCTCTTTTTTTAATTTCTCTTCGTTTCATTTTTTCTTCCCCTCGTTTCTTTATTTTTCGTTTATTCTTCCTTCTTTTCTTTATTTGTTTTTTGCTTTTATTTACGTTTGTTTTGCAGTTCACCTTTCCTTTTATTTCTTTTATTTTGTTCCTCATCTTTTTTTATTATCATTTCTTCCTTTCTCTCCTTTTTCAGTAATTCTTTTCTCAGTTTCATTATTTCTTCATTTATTTATTTATTTTTCATCCTTTCTTCCTTTTATTTATTTATTTATTTCTCTTCCTCCTTTATTTTCTTTTACCCTCTTGCTTTCTTCCTCTTTTCCTTCCTTTCTCTACCCCTTCCTTCCTTACATCCTTTCCATCATCCATCTATGTTTTCCTTTCCTTCCTTCCCTCACATTTTCCTCTCCCTTTTTCCTCCAGCTAATAACTTCATGATAATTAAGACGCATTTGTTCTATTCTCACTAAGTCAAACGGCTCCCCCAAATCACCACACACACAAGACAACTAAATAACAATAACAATAACGATAATACTCGGTTACGCTCTATATCCAAGCATTTACAAGCCCTAGGAACAAAGGCGGGCCGCATATATCTCGCTCTGAACAGCATTAAGCATCGCAAAGGGCTCATGACTTAGATTTGAACTCCACTATTGGTGATGTATGCCCCTCTTCTCCTCGGCGGTGAATCGGCTAATGACTCCACTGGGGGATTCACTTTTAAGCCTCTTGAAATACTGGCACCAATGGATGAGGTCATTAGTTTTGTAGGTGTGTGTGTAGGTGTGTGTGTACATGGTGGGTGAAAATAGAGAAGGAAAAGGAGAGAAGAGAGTAAGAATGAAGAAATGGAGAAGTGAGATAATTTGGAGGAGGAGAAGGAGGAGTTTAAATGTCCCTCGTCGATGTCTAGATAACTTGGTATAGGAGGAAGAGGAAGATAAGGAGGAGGAGGAGGAGGAAGATAAGTATTTAGCGTTGAAAAGAGAAGGACTATGGACCAGGACACACACACACACACACACACACACACACACACACACACACACACACACACACACACACACACACACACACACACACACAGTCCCCCTCCACCCCAAGGGCTTTACATTTTACAGTATCGCCGTGCAGGAAGGTAAAAAGCTCCACGCATACGTAACATCGGGATGACCTTGACCCTGGACAGGTAACAGAACTCACCTGGGTTAGAACTATTGTGATTTAAAGGAAAAAAAGGGGATTGTAGAGGAAAGTGATAAGATAGGGAAAAAGTTGAATAAGAAGGTGAATGAAAAAGATAAAAAGAAGAGGGAGAATAGGTAGAGGAGAAGGAAGAGGAAGAGGAAAATAATAGAGGAAGGTAATAGGGAAAAAGAGGAGAAAAAAGAGTTTAAAAAGGAAGGTAGTAAAGTAACGAAGAAGTTGAATAAGAAGATGAATGAGAAAATAAGATTAAAAAAATGAGGGAGAATGGGAAAAGGAGAAGAAGGAAGGAGGAAAACAAAAACAAAGAAAAGAAAGACCAGGGAATAACGTTAAATTTGATAACAGGCCAATAAAAAAAAGACAAACAAAAGAAAAGAGAAAGAAAAATAAGAAAACGAGATCCAGAAAGAAAAAAAAGAAAGAAAGAGGCAGTAAAGGCAGGTGATAACAGATAAAGAAAAATAAAACAAAACAAAAACAAACAAATAAACGAGAAGGTGATCGAACCATTGAAGAATAGGAGGAGCCAAACAAACACAATATATATAGAAAAAAAATTACGCATCTTTTAACTTTTTTACACTTTATTCGCTATAAGATATGTCAGGTGGGTTGAGGTGGACGGCAGCGCGGACGGACGAACGTATTGCGAAGTATTGCGCTATATTTTACGTTTTTTTAATTTATTTACGTTATTTTTTTTTAACTGTGTCGTTTGGAATGTTTGAAAGTGTCGAATTTTTCAGTTTTAGGGCGTGATCGAATTTTTTGTTTTCATTTCGTCCGTGTGTGTGTGTGTGTGTGTGTGTGTGTGTGTGTGTGTGTGTGTGTGTTGGCTAAAGTTTTGGGTGTGTTCGTAAGTTTGTGTGTGTGTGTTTGTGTCCTGGAGCGGCGTTGTTTTAATCCTTTTTTTTTTTTTTCTTTTTTATTTCAAGTTTTATTATTGTTTTTTTTTCTATTATATTTATCATTATCGTTATTTTCCGGTTTTTTTCTGTAACTGATAATTACTTTTTTCTAGTTTTTATTTACTTATTTATTTGTTATTTATCTTTATATTTATTCCAATATTTAATAACTTCTTTTTTATTAAGTCACGTTAAGGCTTTGATGGTTGTTCCCAGGATCAGTTTATCTATCTATCTATCTATATCTATCTATCTATCTATCTATCTATCTATCTATATCTATAACTTCGAAGCGAAATATTTTTGTTCCATTTCTTTCGCCAATAATAAATAGTTTGTGTTGTTGTTTTAGAGGCACCAAAACTTTTCTTTCTGATTTTTCGTTTGAATCCTAAAATATGCCTGAGTGTGTGTGTATGTGTGTGTGTGTGTGTGTGTGTGTGTGTGTGTGTGTGTGTGTGTGTGTGTGTGTGTGTGTGTGCAGGTAAGAATTAATGTGGGATGCCATTTTGTTTTTCCTTCCTCCTACTCCTCCTGATCGCTTTCCTCCTCCTCCTCCTCTTCCTCCTCCTCCACCTCCTCCTCTTCCTCCTCCTCCTCCCCTTTCTCTCCTCCTCCTCGTCCTCCCAAAGAAAGTTAAATGCATCTCACCACTGCACTTGCCTCGAGAGAGAGAGAGAGAGAGAGAGAGAGAGAGAGAGAGAGAGAGAGAGAGAATGCGTCATATTTCTTACATATTGCGCAATACATTAGGACGTCGTTGCTTTCTCTCTCTCTCTCTCTCTCTCTCTCTCTTGTTATATGCCTCATCTTATGCATATCTTCCACCATCCTTCTCCTCCTCTTCCTCCACCACCACCACCTCCTCCTCCTCCTCTTACTCTCCCTTTCATTACCTAGTGCCCTCAGGTAACAGGGAGCTCATTAACCCATGCCCAGGTAAGCCTTCACACCTGAGCTACCGGTGCTGGCCTCCCATTCCTTCGTCAGGGTACAATGGAGGTCTTAAGCTAACAGAGACGTGGGACTTGGGAGGACTAACGAAGCTACTCTTGTGTGTGTGTGTGTGCGTGTGCGTGTGTGGGTGTGGGTGGGTGGGTGGGGGTGGGTGTGGGTGTGGGTGTGGGAGGAGGTGCAGAAGTTAACATGGGCGTATTGGCATTGGAGAGAGAGAGAGAGAGAGAGAGAGAGTGTGCGTGTGTGTGTGTTCTCATATCTTTTCCTCTTCATCCCTCTCCTCTCCCTCTCATCTCTTCCTTCTCCTTCCCTTTCCATTCCTCTCCCACACACTCATCTCTTTCTCCGTTTCCCTCTCCTCCATTCCCTCTCATTACTCTCCCTTCCTCTCATCTCTCATCCTTTCTCTCAGTTCCGTTAGTGGGTACACACACACACACACACACACACACACACACACACACACACACACACACACACACACACACACACACACAAAAGGGAGTTATAATTAATAGGAAAGAGATCAAATCGTACGTCTCCCCCTATGTTCAAACTCACGTCAGCCACATGACCTCCGGATATCATATTTCCAGGGCGTGAAAGCGAGTTTAATCCCACTCGTATTTGAATTCATATATAGTGGTATCCCGGCACTCGATCCCCTTCCCCTCGATCCCCTTCCTCTCCACCCTTATCCACCCTTTGTTTCCACCTACAGATTAACAGTGGACGAAGGGGCTGGCTGCTCAGGGAAAGGTTTGGGCAGGTTAGGGAAGGGTGGAATACAAGACTGAGGGAAAATAAGGGAGTTAGGGATGTAATATGTATACGTAATATGGATATGGTAGGATAAGAGAGAACGGAGAAGGGATTAGTTGTTCAGGGTAAGGCTAGGGCAGGTTAGACAAGGATAGATTAGATGAGAATGGGTTTAAATGAGGGAATAAGGAAGTTTGGGATGTAATATACTCTCTCTCTCTCTCTCTCTCTCTCTCTCTCTCTCTCTCTCTCTCTCTCTCTCTCTCTCTCTCTCTCTCTCTCTCTCTCTCTCTCTCTCTCTCTCTCTCTCTCTCTCTCTCTCTCTCTCTCTCTCTCTCTCAAGCATTAGCAGATAAGCAATTACCTCATGTCATAGTCAGGTAGAGAGAGAGAGTGTGTGTGTGTGTGTGTGTGTGTGTGTGTGTGTTGAAAACCAAACACAAACAACGGTGTATGTAATCTAATTTTGTATTGTGAGAGACAACACAGCGCTAGCAGGAACTCAGTGTTGAACTATGATCTAATTAAGCCCTTGGCCGCAGGAAAGGAACTTGATATGCAGGCATCGTGGCACGGATAAAAAAGTTCGACAGATGGTTTCGGGTTGTTATACGAAACGAGGAGATGAGAGGAGAAAAAAATGAAGCAGGTAAACCGAGGATATATGTTACGTTAGACCGGTGAACGCTGCAGACGAACGTAACAGCTAACGTAAATACAGTATAGAATTACATATCAAATCCAAAGAGAATTTCACGTCACGATACGAAGCGAAGAGAGGAGAGGAGAGAAACAAAAAAAAACGAAGCAGATAAACCGAGGATATATGTTACGTTAGACCGGTGAACGCTGCAGACGAACGTAATAGATAACGTATATACAGTATAGAATTACATATCAAATCCAAAGAGAATTTCACGTCACGATACGAAGCGAGGAAAGGAGACGAGGAAAAAACGGAACAGGTAAACGGATGCTGTATAACGTTAGACCCGTGAACGCTGCAGATGAAAGCAATAGATAACGAAAATATAGTATCGAAATGCATATTAGATCAAACTGTAATTCTGCATTGTAATATGAAGCGATAAGAGAGGAGAGAAAGAGTAAACTAACGATCCATTATATAAAATTCACGAACACTACAGATAAAAGCAAAATAAAATGTGAGTCCAATAGACAAATGCTCATGTAATCATCAGACGATTCCGCTTTGTAATATGACACGAAGCGAGAAGAGAAGAAAAAGCAGTATACCGCTGATCCATTATATTATTAAACTCACGGACCCTGCAGGCGAAAGCAATAAATAACTTCAGTAAATCATCCAGATACAAGTGTAATCAAAAGAATGACACGTGGGGACTCTTTACAACACAACGTTATATTAATCGAGGAAAGTGAGTTGCCCTGTAAAACGCAAACCGGCCTAATATTGACCTTCTTTCATCGTCCCGTTCCAGCTCAGGGCTTATCAAAGGGCCTATTAGTGACGTTGTTGTTGATGACGAGAGGAACGTTAGCGTCGGGTGAGAGGACAATCAAACTGTTATTGGTGACCTCAGTAATGACAGCGACGACACTAATGAGAAGTTGATGGACTCCAAAAAAAATGCTATGATTTTTTTGAGGTGCTGTCCATGCCATCTCTTTACCTATACCCAGCTCGTTAGTGGCGCAGACGAATTTTATTTATAGTAACTGCCGTGATGTATGAGCCTTGCTTGGCCCATGCTGCTCCCCGGTGCTCCTCTAGGCCGAAGTCGCTGAAGTTAGGGTTGACTGACGGTCTGGACAGCATGTGGGTAGTCGTCCGCCACTCCGCGATGGTTGAAAATTGTCAGCGTTTATTTATGTCTATATATCTATGTCTGTCTGTCTTTTAGCTCTATTGCCACCAGGACTTGAATCATCACCAGACTCATCACCAGAATCACCACATCACCACTAGTACAAGAGCGGATCACGGACACTAAACCGATCCCAGACGACCATCGTGACCACTTTTCGATGTGCAGCGGCGGGACTCAAACCTCCTCTTCTTATTCCTTTACTTCTCTCACGTTGTTGTTCTTGTTGCAGTTGTTTTCAATAGTAATAACAACAACAACAAGAGCACAAGCAATAAAGGCAGTACCAGGCAGTCCTCAGGTACGCGCCTACCCCCCCCCCCCACCTCGTTACCTGGCGGCGGGTTCACACCTTTAATTAGCGGAGCGACAACAATTAGCGCGTTATGCCCTTAAACAAGATGAGAATTGGACCCCGGGATCCTCAAAGTTAATTATACACACACACACACACACACACACACACACACACACACACACACAAAACCCTTCCCTTCCCCCCCTACACATACAACCCCCTTCTCCCCCTCCCACACACGACCCTTCCCATTCTTCCCCACCCACGACCCTTCCTCCTCCCCCCGAAAAAAAGACCCTTCCCCTTCCCCCCCTTGCACATACATGACCCTTCCTCCTTCTCCCCATACATACAACCCCCCTCTCCCCCTTCCCACACATGCCAAACCCCTTCCCCCCCACCATCCCACATAACCCCCTCCTCCCCACCAAACGCACACACACGAACGCACATACACTGGGGTACATTATTAAGGATTTTTCGTCAGCTGTAACGTAAAGGTTTAAATGTAAAAAAAAAAAAAAAAAAAAAGCAACGTGTACATAACTCTATAGCTACATCTGAATATTGCAACTCCACTTAATTAAACTTTATACCTGTCAAATGGGCAGCGATGACACTCTTTTTATTATAAGCACGCTGACTGCACACACACACACACACACACACACACACACACACACACACACACACATTTACCGAGCCTCTATAACTCCTCCTCCTCCTCTTCTTCTTCTTCTTCCTCCTTCTCCTACTCCTCCCTTTCCTCCTCCTCCTCCTCCCCCTCCTTCTTCTCTCTTTCCTCCTCCTTTTCCTACACTTTTTCCTCCTCTTCTTCCTCCTCTTCATTTTTTCTCCTCTGTTTCCTCTTGCTCTTCCTCCTCCTCCTCCTCCCTCTGGTCCTCTTTTCCTCTTCTCTCAACAACAACAACAACAACAACAACAACAACAATAGCAACAATAGGAGGGGAAGAAACAGAGCTAATACAACAAATCCTACCCCGCAGTGTTCTGTCTCAATTAGCTGGGGGCGGGAGCGAGACAATTGTATTCTCACACATTAGGTCCTGGTAACTGTCTCTCTTGCCGACACACGCTGGCCCGCTCGGGGAAGGGGGACGTCCGAGGGAGAGGAAATCTGTGTATACCTCTCACCAAACACCTGAGGAAGAAAACAGAGTAGGGGGGTAAAAGGAGTAAACAAAAGTAATGAAGGGGAATCTGTTTCTCTCTCACCGAACACCTTAGGAAGAAAACAGGGTAGGTTGTTAGAACGAGTAGATTAAGAAACAGTAATGAAGCTAATTGGAATCTGTTTCTCTCTCACCGAACACCTAAGGAAGAAAACAGAGTAGGTGGTTAGAAGGAGTAGGGTCAGGAACAGTAATGAAACTAATTGGAATCTGTTTCTCTCTCACCGAACACCTAAGGAAGAAAACAGGGTAGGTTGTTATAAGGGGAATCTGTTTCTCTCTCACCGAACACCTAAGGAAAAAAAACAGAGTAGGTGGTTATAAGGAGTAGATTAAGGAACAGTAATGAAACTAATTGGAATCTGTTTCTCTCTCACCGAACACCTAAGGAAGAAAACAGGGTAGGTTGTTAGAAGGAGTAGGGTCAGGAACAGTAATGAAGCTACAGGGAATCGGTGTGCTCGTATCTCTCACCAACACCTACCGAAGAAAAAGAAGTAGAAGAGTAGCTAGCAATATTTCTCTCCATCGGCTCTCAGGAGACGAATAAAGAAGAGTAATGAAGCCGAAGGAAAATTTGTGTATCCCTCGCCAAACACCTTTAGATAGATAAGCAAATACTGGCTAAGCAATCGCCGCTGGCTACACAACCGCCGAAGAAAGCAAAGCGTCTCTAATATAGTTCTTAAAAAAATGTACAGACGGTTCGCAAAAAATATATATTTGTGTTTCTCTCGCCAAAGAACTTGAGATAGCGAAGCAAATACTGGAATCACCATAAAAATAATGTTAAAAATGGACTAAAGTTGCGTCTACTACTACTACTACTACTACTACTACTACTACTACGAATACTACTACTACTTCAATGAGACACCTAAGTCATATTTCCAAGATAATTTAAGCATTCCTCGTCACTTCTAAGACGCAGATTAAGGATAGAAAACTGGAGGACACGAGCTGAGATGGACTACAAATAGGCGAGAGACACGAGAGAGGAGATAATGAAGACAAGAAAGAAAAAGTAAACTCCTCATATCACCAAGTCCAGAACTGAGGCGATGTAAACACGACTGAGCAAGCAATCACGAGACGCAGTAATGAGACGCACGATGCAAGATTTTTCACCACGAGCTCTATGAAGACGGATTAAGGCGGACTGCAGGGCGGGAAGGAGGCAGGCGAAGGGGGTAGTCTGGGTCGGTATGCTCAGACGCTTCCACATCTCACATCAACCATTTCCAAAGACAAAAAAAATAAGACTAATCGGGTTCTAATTAGAGTTGTTTTCACGTCCACGGTATAGAGGCTTTCTTAAACTTCCACCAGGGTCATAAAACTACCCTTGGAAATGCCTACAACTCCTATGAAAGCCTTGTCAAATGGGTGCTTTTAGGTTCATGGTACAGAGGCATTCGTTAAACTACCACCAGGGTCATAAAACTACCCTTGGAAATGCCTACAACTCCCACGAAAGCCTTGTCAAATGTGTGTTTTTAGGTTCATGGTACAGAGGCATCCTTAAACTACCACCAGGGTCATAAAACTACCCTTGGAAATGCCTAGAACTCCCACGAAAGCCTTGCCTAATGTGTTTTTGGGTTCATGGTACAGAGGCATCCTTAAACTACCACCAGGGTCATAAGACTACCCTTGGAAATGCCTACAACTCCAGTCAAAATAAGGCTTTTTAGGTTGGGGTACAGAGGGGCATTCGTTAAAATACCACCAGGGTCATAAAACTACCCTTGGAAATGCCTACAACTCCCACGAAAGCCTTGTCAAATGGGTGCTTTTAGGTTCATGGTACAGAGGCATTCGTTAAAATACCACCAGGGTTATAAAACTACCCTTGGAAATGCCTAGAACTCCTATGAAAGCCTTATCAAATGTGTGAGTCTAGGCGCCGAAATGTTTGAGCCTGGATTCGGTTGGCGGGCGGGCGGCGGCTGTCAGGGAGATGGTCGTGGGCGCGGCGTGACAAGTTTCGGTTTAGACGTGGGGAAAATGAGGTGTTGGGCGGCGTTTCTGGGCGCGTGGAGATGACTCGAGAGGATCAGCGTTAGTGGCAGGCAAGGTGGCGTGAGATTACCGAGTTCCAGATGCCTTGAGGGGCGGTGGAAGCGAGAGAGAAAAAGGTCTTGGGATGAAACGTCTCCTTGAATGAAACCCGAATGTATGTTGTAACCTGTGACCTTTAAATTTGGTATTGGTATTAGTATTAGTGTTGGTATTGGTATTGGTATTGGTATTAGTATTTGTATTAGTATTAGATCTAGTATTAGTATTAGTTTTAGTATTGGTATTAGTATTGATATTGGTATTAGTATTGGTATTAGTATTGGTATTAGTATTGGTATTAGTTTTAGTATTGGTATTGGTATTAGTATTAGTATTAGTAACAGCAGTAGTAGTAATAGTGGGATGAGGAGGAAGAGGAAGAAAAGGAGGAGTGGAGGGAACGTATTAAAATTCAGACAAATACAAAAAAAAAAAAAGGTTCCAACACACGTATACGAGATGCAAATAAGAACACCTTTGCATAATTTTATCGCGGCGATTAAACGTGAACAGGCAAATGAGGGAAGGGAGAGAAAGAAAACATAGAGGACTAAAAGAAATAACAACAACCAATAATAATAGCAATAACAATAATACGAATACTAAGAACGATAAAAATAGGAATAAAGAATATATATTTTATTGACGTAACATGAATTAGCCGTTTATTAACTTTACCTCCTCCTCCTCCTCCTCTTCCGTCCGACCTTCCCCTTCTTCCTCTTCTCTTCCCCTCCTTCTCTTCCTCCTGCTCCCCCTTCTTCCTCTCTTCTCCTATTCCTATCTCCTCCTCCTATTTCTTTCTCTCCTCTTCCCCTCCTCCTTCTTCTGCTCCTCCTTCTTCCTCTCTTCTCCTCTTTTCCTCCTCTTCCTATTTCCTTCTTCTCCTTCTTCCTCTCCTCTTCTCCTCCTCCTCCTATAACTGACCGTTCCTCAGGTAATACAACTAATCCTTACATCAATCTTCTTCTTCTTCTCCTCCTCCTCCTCCTCCTCCTACCTGTCCGTTCCTCAGGTAATACGACAGTCAGGCAAAACTCAGGTAAACCAACTTATGCTAATCTTCCACATGAATGGGACGCGTCGAAACTTTGCCCGCCGCTGGACTTCTCACGGACTTAATAATGGAAGGAGGAGGGAGAGAAAAAGAAGTGCGCTTGAAGTAATTATCGTAAAGAGGACCTAATTAGACACTTTTTATATCGCTGTGCTTACGACGCTGGCGCTGCTGGTGGTGATGGTGGTGGTGGTGGTAATAAAGGAAATAATAATAATAAGAATAACATGAATGGTAATCGTTTTGGTGTTTGGAGAATGCTGCGAATTTTTTTGGGGGGTATTTGTGTGTGTGTGTTTGTGTGTGTATGTGTGTGTGTGTGTGTGTGTGTGTGTGTGTGTGTGTTGGTTCGTATAGGTAGGTAGGTGTAGTAGATACTCACACACACACACACACACACACACACACACACACACACACACACACACACACCTTCGCTTTCCACCATTAAAATTTGCGCAAGTCTCCCATTCCTCATCCCTTCCTCATCCTCGTTTTCTTTGGTAATAATTCGTCAGAGGGTGGGAGAGAGAGAGAGAGAGAGAGAGAGAGAGAGAGAGAGAGAGAGAGAGAGAGAGAGAGAGAGAGAGAGAGACTTCAACCAGAGCTTTTATCACAAACTTTGCCAGGCGAATTCAATATTGTTTTCCCCCTCGAAGTTTTATCCTCTCCCTCGCATCCTTTCTTTCCTCCTCGATGAATATTAGAGGGGAGAAAACAAGTCGTATTAATCGGTTTCGTTGACTAATAAGAAACGAGTATTGGACAAGCGTGGAGCCGAATATATGATTGTCAGGGGGGCGGGCCAACAGGTGAATCCAGCCCGCCAGGTATTCGTAATTGCCAAACTTTCCCTTTCCCTTAGCAGCCAACTGGACGGGTTTTTTTGTCTTCCTTTTTCTGTTTTATTTCTCCTTTTCTTCTGTTTATTATTTCTCCTCTTCTCAATCTGTTTTTTTCATTATCCTCCTCTTTTTCTGTTTTTCTTCAATTATTTTTCCTTCTTCCTCTTTCTCCATTTGTTTTATTTTTCACTCTTTCTTCTGTTTTTTTCTTACTCCTCTTCATCTTTTTTTTCCATCGTTGTCTTTTTCTCTGTTTTCTGGTTTTCTTTCTATATGTTTTCCTCCTTTTTTCTTCTTCCTTTTCCTTTTCCTCATTTTCTTTTCTCTTCTGGCCTCTTTACCCTCTGTTTTCCATCGTCATCTTCTTTCTCTGCTTTTCTCGTCTTTTTTTTATATCATGTTTCCCTTCTTCTATTCCAGTTTCGCTTTTTTCCTCCTCCCTCTTTCTCACTCTGTCATATTCCTCTCTTTCTCTCTTTGTTTTCCTCCTCGTTGTTTTCTTTATCTTTTTCTCGTCATTTTTTTCACTTCTCGTCATCTTTTTTCCTTTCGCCTCCGTTTTCTTTTTCCGGTTACCTATTTTCTTATACATTCTTTTTCTTATTATTTTCTGTGCCATTTCCTCCTCCTCTTATATGATCATGGTGGTGGTGCTGATGGTGGGAAGGGAGACAATATTAGTGGTCATTGTTATTCTTATTTTCCTTTGGTTTTCTTTTCTGAGGGACAGTTGGCAGCGGGACTAAGGGGTGGAGGCTGTTAATAACGATGATAATGGTGATGGTGGTGGTGATGGTGATGGTGCTGTGTGTGTGTGTTAATGGTCCCTCTACATCCCCAAACGACGCTTTAGTTGGGGAGAGAAAAAAATGGGATAGGTTGAAAAAAAAGGGAAAAAAATTAAGAAGGTCAGAGAAAGTGTTGCCAGATCGTTATGTAATCGGAAAGGACATTACAGAAAGGGTTAGTGTTAATAGTAAAGAAAAAGAATGAAAAGGTTATATAATGTGAGTGTAAATATTATAGTAGTGTTATGAGTAAAAAAATATTAAAAGAAAAAAAAGGTAATATGTTGTAAGTGAAAATATTGAAGGGAAGGAAGGAAAGAGAGGAGATGGAGAGGAAGGAAGGGAGGAAAGGAAAGCAGAAATGAATGAATGAAGGGAGAGAAAGAGGGAAGGAAGGAAGACAGGAAGGGAAGGGGAGGAGGAAAGGATGGAAGGAAGGAAAGGAGGAAGAGAAGGGAAGGAAGGAAAGGAAGGATGGAAGGAAGCAATCGGAAAGGAGAGAACGGGAAGGGTTAGTTTTAGGAATCAGAGAAATGAGAAACGAAAAAAAAATATATAATGTAACTCAAAATATAATGCCAAGTGAAAATTTAAATGTAATCGGAAAGGAGATAACGAAAGGGTTAGTTTTAATAGTGAAAAATAAAAAAATAAAAAAATGATATAAGGTGAGTGAAAATATAATACCAAGTGAAAAGATTTAAATGCAATCGGAAAGGAAAGAAAGGGAAGGTTTAGTTTTAGGAGTCAGAAAAAAATAAGAAAAGAAAAAATATATATAATGTGAGTGAAAATATATAATGCCAAGTGAAAATTTAAATGTAATCGGAAAGGACAGACTGGGAAGGGTGAAAAGAGTTAAAAAAAGAAAGAAAATAATAATATAATGTGTAAGTGAAAATATTCTACCAAGTGAAAAATTTTATACGTGTGTCAAATCATCGCATTTTTATCATTCAATCTTTTTCTTCCTTTTTTTCTTTATATCTTCCATGTGCTGTCAGTTCCCTAGTCACCTTTTTTTTTTACTTTTATGATTCCAATTATTTTTTTTTTGCATAGTTTTTCCATCATGTCCTCCCCTGAAAGGTTGTTACTGGGCGGACATGTTTTCTGCTTTAATTCCTAGTCCTCACTAATTTTAAAACTCGATCAGGAAGCATTTATTTCACTTTTTATTTTTTTTTTATTTAGATTCCAATTATTTTTTTGCATAGTTTTTCCATCATATCCTCCACTGAAAGGTTGTTACTGGGCGGACATGTTTTCTGCTTTAATTCCTTGTCCTCACTAACTTTAAAACTCGATCAGAAAGCATCGTTATTTACCTTGTCAATGCCTGTCAGTCTTTAGGCGTCGTTGAAACAGTGAAAGGAAAAGAGAACAATATCAGATGCCAATAATCACTCGTTTTTGCGCCCTTTTCCATACTTTTCACCCTTGTTTGCACCCTTGTTTGCTGAGGCGGCGGCAGAATGGTCAGCTTGCGGGCGTGTTGAGCTCGAGGACCTGAGTTCGAGTCCCACCGAAGTACGCTGAGAATCTTTAAACCATCGCCGAGTGCCAGAACATAACCCACATCCTGCCCAGATCTTCCGTCAACCCTACCTTCAGAGACTTCGTTCAGGAGGAGCACCGGGGGGAAGCATGGTCCAAGTAAGAGTCACACATCACGGCAGGCACTATAAATAAGACTCCCCTGCGCCACTAACACACCGGGGTCGTCCAAGAGGCTCCTTAAGTGACCCTACCGACGCTATAGGCAACACGTGAAAAAAATAACAAGGACTACGAAAAATGAAAAATTGAAAAAGCAAACTCACAAAACAGAATAGCAAGTCCAGCATATTGGCCCCCCTTCCTCCCCTCCCCCCCTCCATCCCCCCCAAAAAAGAGTGCCTTCATCGTGAGTGCCATTGTTAGAGTCTGGGCGTGGATATTGTAAAGGAAAATGGGGACGGAACGGTCGGGTATTAATTAAAAATCGCTCACTCGGTATTACGCCCCCGCACAGAAGGGCAAAAAAATGAATGCAAAACGGGTGCGAAAAAAGGGATAAAAAGAGAGAAAAAAAAAACGTTCAGGAAGGGGAGCAAATGAAGGTGAAAATATGGTGCCGAAAAGGTAGTGCCAAACGGGTGTAATTAAGGGTGAGAAGGGACCAAAGAAAAGGTTGAAAAGGGTGAAAGTATGACGCGGCAAGGATGCAGAAAAGGGTTTAAAATATCAGTGGAAGAAAAAGGGTGCAAAGTAGGGTGAAAAAGTATGAAAAGGGGCAAAAAAGGGTGAAAAAAGGGCAAAGAGGGTGAAAAATTGAAAACAAAAAAAAGGGTGAAAAATTGAAAAAAAAGGCAAACAAAGGCAAAAATAGGGTGAACAAAAAGAAAAAAAGTGCGAAAAAGGGTGAAAAGTATGAAAAGAAGTGGCAAAAAAGGGTGAATTTTTTTTTAAAATGTCAAAAAATGGGTTAAAAAATTAAAAAAGGGCAAAAAATGGGTTAAAAAATAAAAAAAGGCAAAAAATGGGTTAAAAAATTAAAAAAAGGGCAAAAAATGGGTTTAAAAAAAGGGGACAAAAAGGGATGAAACAAAAGCAGAAAAAGGGAACAGTATATACAGGGCCGAACAGAAAAGGGCCACCAATATCCTTCTCCTCTGGTAATCATCAGAAAAAATGGCGTAGCTAAATAAACAAAAAGAAAAACTGAGCTAAAAAGAAAAAAAAAAGTAGAGTTATCGTTTGGTGGTGCGCCTCGTTATGAAAAAAGATAGAGGAGGAAAAAAATGTGTATACGAATATGAAAGAGGAAAAAAAAGAATAGACGTTTGAGCTTACCTACATAAAGCTTTGTTCACTTGCATGTCGGTCCATTCCCTCCCATCCCTTCCATCCAAAGCTGACTAATGAAAAAAAATAATGAAACAGACGGATGGGAATAATAACCAGACTGAAAAAGGGAAAGAAAATGTACCAAAACACGAATGAGATGAATAAGAAAGAAAATATAAAGACAAATAATACGATAGATGATGATAACAATGAAGTAAAAGAATGATGAAACAGACGACTGGAAATGATAACAAGACAGAAAGGAAAAATAAAATGAAACCAAAACACGATTGAGAAGAATTAGAAAGGAAAAATAAAATACGAATGATGATAATGATAAGAATAGAGAAGGAAAGTAAAAGAATGATTAAGTAAAATAATGATGAAACTGACGAATGAGAATGATAAGACTGAAAAAGGGAAAGAAAATGATACCAAAACACGAATAAGAAGAATAAGTAAAGGAAAAATAAAGACAAATAACACGAATGATGATGATAATAAGAATAGAGAAGAAAAGTAAAGAATAATTGAAAAAAAAAGAATGGAAAGAATAGCAAGATTAAAAAAAAAGAAAAAAGATATTAGACACGAATGGAAACGATCAAGAAAAGAAAAAAAAAGGATGAAAAATAGTCAGAGGAAAAGACACGTAGGATGAAAATAACCAAAATAACGGAATAAAAAAATAACGAATGAAAATATAAATAAAACGAATAAACAACAACAAGAAAACAATAACAAGAACCCTTCCCCACCCCCCCCCAAAAAAAGAAACGAGGAAAAGCGTTTTACATAATATTCTCCGACGGTGTGGGAGTTCGCGTGTTCCAATAACGTGAAAAACGAAGCTTGAAATACGAAGCTTTACATCGCGGGATTCGAAGCTTCGGCACGACGCTCCGAGACAGGAGGCGATTCAGTACCTCCAAAGGGTCGCCGATCCTATGAATAAGCGAATAACCGAGGTGTTGACTGCCGTGATTGGGGGTAACAAGCGTGAACCACCACCACCACCACTATGTAACCTACCACCACCATCACCACCACCACCAATATGTAACCTACCACCACCATCACCACCACCACCACCATCACCACCACCACCACTATGTAACCTACCACCACCATCACCACCACCATCACCACCACCACCACCATCACCACCACCACCACCATCACCACCACCATCACCACCACCACCATCACCACCACCACCACTATGTAACCTACCACCACCATCACCACCACCACCAATATGTAACCTACCACCACCACCATCACCACCACCACCAATATGTAACCTACCACCACCATCACCACCACCACCGTCAACACCACCCCCAATAAATGATTCACCACCACCTCCACCACCACCAATATTTGACTTTCCACCTCTTCCACTATAATCACCAATATTTGACCCACCACCACCATCACCAATATGTGTTTTATATCCATTTTGTTTGCCTTGTTTTGTTTTGTTTTGTCTTGTTTTATTTTGGGTAGTGTGTGGCTTGTTTGTTGTGTGCTTCCTTTTGGTTCCCTGCGCGTGGTTGATTGCATATTCCAGGAGTGTGTGTTTGGCTGGGGATTGGTTGATTGGTTAACCTTCCAAAGGGGGGGAAACAGTACCAGGTGTTGACACTACTACTACTACTACTACTACTATTACTACTACTACTACTATTACTACTACTACTACTACTACTACTACTACTACTACCACCACCTCCAACACTACCACCGACTGCATCAAAACAAAAGTGGCAACAACGATACCACAAAAACGTACAAAGGGAAGAGGGAAGGAGGATTAGGATGAGGATGAAGAGGAGGAGGAGGAGGAGGAAGAGGAGGACAAATAATAATAATAGTAGTAATAGCAGTAATAACAACAGACCAGACCAACGTGTATATAATCATCAACAAGGCACGCAAGAGGAGGAGGAGGAGGAGGAGGAGGACGAAGAAGGTGGGAGAGGGAAGGTAGAAAGGAAGGAAAACGCTTAGGGTAAAGGGGAAAGATTTGGCTTGGGAACAAGTTGAGTGGAAGAAGCGGAAGACGGCAACGAGGGGCCACTCCTGCAAATTGCCAGGGGGTGTAGGGGGCCCTCCCTTGTGTTGTGGGCACCCTCGCACTGCAGGAAGACGTCTTGGCTAAACTTTGTGGCTCCCTTTGTCTCGCTGGGCAGGGCGGGAAGAGGAAGATAAAGGGTATTGTTCGGGGTCCTGACTGGCGAGGGGATGGGAGAGGAAGGAAGGGGAACTGATGGTTGGCAGGGTAAAGAATGGGGTATGGTGTGTATGTAGGGGAAGGGAAGATGAAGGGTATTGTTCGGGGGCTTGATTGGCAGGGTATTGGAGAAGTGGAGAGGGAATTGACAGTATGGGGTTGATAATGTAAGGCAGGGTAAAGAAGAGGTGTTTTGTGTGGAAGGGGATGGAGGACTAGGGTGGAAGGGGTAGGAAAGGCAAAGGAGGGTAGGGAATGGAGTGTTTTGTGTGGAAGGGGATGCAGGACTATGGTGGAAGGGGTAGGAAAGGCAAGGAAGGGTAGGGAATGGAGTGTTTTGTGTGGAAGGGGATGCAGGACTATGGTGGAAGGGGTAGGAAAGGGAAGGAAGGGTAAAGAAAGGGGTGTTTTGTGTGGAAGGGGTGGAATGGGTGGGAAAGAGAAGGCAGGGTAGGAAATGGTTGACGGTTTAGCAGGAAGGGGATAAAAGTAGAAAATGGGAAGTGGGGAAAGAAAGGGTTGATTTAGTTTGGGTTGAAGGGTTGTGTATGTTATTCCACGTTAATCTATTTCTGTACCCTCCTTCTCTCTCTCTCCCTCTCTCTCATCCATTTCATTCATCCGTCCATCCATCTCATCTCCACACATTTCCATTATCAACACTCCACCTCCACCTGTGTCTCCCCGTCACCTGTGCTGTCTCATGCTGGCTGCGTCTCACTACACACTAATTACGTTCATTATCGAGGGAAGGTAAACTCAAGACAAAGGAACGTCACGCTGAGGAGTCTCGTGAAGGTTAAGTTATGCAGTAGAAACACGTCCTTGAACTCGAACTTGATGTGCAGGGTCCTAGGGCGACTTTGGTTACCTTATCTTATTTATCAAGGGAAGGAGAACTCAAGACAAAGAATCGTAACCCGGAGTTTATTGAAGGGAAGGTTATGCAGTGTTGCTGACTTTAATTATATATGCAACAGTTCCTCTTCCTTGGTTCTGTGTGTGTGTGTGTGAGAGAGAGAGAGAGAGAGAGAGAGAGAGAGAGAGAGAGAGAGAGAGAGAGAGAGAGAGAGAGAGAGAGAGAGAGAGAGAGAGAGAGAGAGAGAGAGAGAGAGAGAGAGAGAGAGAGAGAGAGAGAGAGAGAGAGAGAGAGAGAAACTCGACATGGTAACAGGTGATGGGTGATATTACATTCAAAATCCACCGCACTCAGGTTTTATTTCGAGTTCTTATATAATCTAAAGAAAAAAAAAGGCTAAAAAAGAAGTAAATTCGAGTAAAGCAAGTAAGACGCTCGAAACGCCTTATTCAAACAGCGCAAACTCGCGGTGAGCAGAGCAGCGTGCCCATAACAATGATTCCAACCCTACATGATATAGCATTAACTTCTCACTTTTACTTTCTCCTTTTCAACAAGCTTCACTGGAACAAAGGACCGGTCTCGTGAGCAGCGTTGCCATAACCGCGGCCAATGACGTTGCCATAACCAGTATAGTCATTAACAACCCCCCCCACTTTACTTTCTCCTTTCAACTTAAGCTTTAGAAGTTGGAGAAACGCGGAAAAGGACGCATTGAACAGCGCCCGTCTCAGAGCAGCGTTTGCCATACTGCGACAAATGCTCTAAACTACGACAGTCACATTAACTTCCCTCACTTTACTTTCTCCTTTCAACTTAAGCTTTAGATGACGAGCTTGGCCGAACACCATCATTTGTAGGGGGTGGAGGGTGTTAGGTGACAGACAGAACCCGATAAAGACAAGACTATATATACGAGAGTCTGGTAACGTTGCTTGTGGGAGAGGAAGAGAGCGGGCAACCTTGGGCGTCTGTGGCGGTATTACGCAGTGTGCCCGCGGCGGTGTGTTGTTCGTGCAATTAGAATCCCTTTGAACGGCTAGCGCGCGGCCTTCTTTGAGCATCTAACACGTTCTTGAGGTGAGTGAGTGGTCCATGTTTGACGAGGTGGTGTAAGGGAAGAAGAAAGGGAAGAGGAGAATGAACTGGAGGGAAGAAGAGGGAAGAGAGAGAGAGGGAAGTAGAAAGTGACGTGTTTAACGGGGTGATATTAGAAAGAAGAAGGGGAAGAAGAGAATGAACTGGAAGGAAGAAGAGGGAAGAGAGAGAAAGAAAGGGAAGGGAAAGAGAAAGTGACGTGTTTAACGGGTTGATATTAAGAAAGAAGAAGGGGAAGAGAATGAACTGGAAGGAAGAAGAGGGAAGAGAGAGAAAGAAAGGGAAGGGGAAGAGAAAATGACGTGTTTAACGGGGTGATATTAAGAAAGAAGAAGGGGAAGAAGAGAATGAACTGAAAGAAGAGGGAAGAGAGATGATATTAGAAAGAAGAAGGGGAAGAAGAGAATGAACTGGAAGGAAGAAGAGGGAAGAGAGAGAAAGAAAGGGAAGGGAAGTAGAAAGTGACGTGTTTAACGGGGTGATATTAGAAAGAAGAAGGGGAAGAAGAGAATGAACTAGAAGGAAGAAGAGGGAAGAGAGAGAAAGAAAGGGAAAGGGAAAGAGAAAATGACGTGTTTAACAGGGTGATATTAGAAAGAAGAAGGGGAAGAAGAGAATGAACTGGAAGGAAGAAGAGGGAAGAGAGAGAAAGAGAGGGAAAGGGAAAGAGAAAGTGACGTGTTTAACGGGGTGATATTAAGAAAGAAGAAGGGGAAGAAGAGAATGAACTGGAAGGAAGAAGAGGGAAGAGAGAGAAAGAGAGGGAAAGGGAAAGAGAAAGTGACGTGTTTAACGGGGTGATATTAAGAAAGAAGAAGGGGAAGAAGAGAATGATCTGGAAGGAAAAAGAGGGAAGAGAGAGAAAGAGAGGGAAAGGGAAAGAGAAAATGACGTGTTTAACAGGGTGATATTAGAAAGAAGAAGGGGAAGAAGAGAATGATCTGGAAGGAAGAAGAGGGAAGAGAGAGAAAGAGAGGGAAAGGGAAAGAGAAAATGACGTGTTTAACAGGGTGATATTAAGAAAGAAGAAGGGGAAGAAGAGAATGAACTGGAAGGAAGAAGAGGGAAGAGAGAGAAAGAAAGGGAAGGGAAAGAGAAAGTGACGTGTTTAACGGGGTGATATTAAGAAAGAAGAAGGGGAAGAAGAGAATGAACTGGAAGGAAGAAGAGGGAAGAGAGAGAAAGAGAGGGAAAGGGAAAGAGAAAGTGACGTGTTTAACGGGTTGATATTAAGAAAGAAGGGGAAGAAGAGAATGAACTGAAAGAAGAGGGAAGAGAGAGAAAGAAAGGGAAAGGGAAAGAGAAAGTGACGTGTTTAACGGGGTGATATTAAGAAAGAAGAAGGGGAAGAAGAGAATGAACTAGAAGGAAGAAGAGGGAAGAGAGAGAAAGAAAGGGAAGGGAAGTAGAAAGTGACGTGTTTAACGGGGTGATATTAGAAAGAAGAAGGGGAAGAAGAGAATGAACTGGAAGAAGAGGGAAGAGAGAGAAAGAGAGGGAAAGGGGAAGAGAAAGTGACGTGTTTAACGGGTTGATATTAAGAAAGAAGAAGGGGAAGAAGATAATGAACTGGAAGGAAGAAGAGGGAAGAGAGAGAAAGAGAGGGAAAGGGAAAGAGAAAGTGACGTGTTTAACGGGTTGATATTAAGAAAGAAGAAGGGGAAGAAGATAATGAACTAGAAGGAAGAAGAGGGAAGAGAGGGAAAGGGAAAGAGAAAATGACGTGTTTAACGGGGTGATATTAAGAAAGAAGAAGGGGAAGAAGAGAATGAACTGGAAGGAAGAAGAGGGGAGAGAGAGAGGGAGGTAGAAAGTGACGTGTTTAACGGGGTGATATTAAGAAAGAAGAAGGGGAAGAAGATAATGAACTAGAAGGAAGAAGAGGGAAGAGAGAGAAAGAGAGGGAAAGGGAAAGAGAAAGTGACTTGTTTAACGGGTTGATATTAAGAAAGAAGAAGGGGAAGAAGAGAATGAACTGAAAGAAGAGGGAAGAGAGAGAAAGAAAGGGAAGGGAAAGAGAAAGTGACGTGTTTAACGGGGTGATATTAGAAAGAAGAAGGGGAAGAAGAGAATGAACTAGAAGGAAGAAGAGGGAGGAGAGAGAAAGAAAGGGAAGGGAAAGAGAAAGTGACGTTTAACGGGTTGATATTAAGAAAGAAGGGGAAGAAGAGAATGAACTGGAAGAAGAGGGAAGAGAGAGAAAGAGAGGGAAAGGGAAAGAGAAAGTGACGTGTTTAACAGGGTGATATTAAGAAAGAAGGGGAAGAAGAGAATGAACTAGAAGGAAGAAGAGGGAAGAGAGAGAAAGAGAGGGAAGGGAAAGAGAAAGTGACGTGGTTAACGGGTTGATATAAAGAAAGAAGAAGGGGAAGAAGAGAATGAACGGGAGGAAATGTGGAGAACAGAAGGAAAGGGAAGGGAAAGCAAGAGAGGGGTCGAGCCTCCTCCGCCGCCGCGCTCCACACCGGCAAGTCACACATTCACGAAATAGCTGAATAAAATTTGGTCACGGAAATTCGTTTTGGGGGTAATATTGAGACTAATTAAGTTGTTGTAATTGCTTAATCTCCTGAGCATTAAGATATACTACATTGCCGCTTATTAACCAAGTAATTATGTGATATGAGAGCTTTGGAGATGGCGGCGGTGGCGGCGGCGGGGGAGACGTAGGCGAAGCTTTGTAAATCCGTCTCCATAGCAACATTTCCGTGGATCTTTATTAACTTTTACCCCATCAGGAAGTTATCAGAACATTCTCCTCCCTTCCACCTCGCTGCATGCTCTCAGGACGCTGGAGATACTAAGGGACATATCCTTATACATTTCGGCGCCCAAGTACACATATTTGACAAGACTTTCATAGGAGTTTGAGGCATTAAGGAGCAGTAAGTAACGGGGTTTTATTTTCATTATTGTTTTTTTTTACGCCCTTACACTGTCTCCTCTGCTGTAAAAAAAAAAAAAAAAAATTCAGGGGTAGTGTTTGACCGTGGTGGTAGTTTGACCCTTCTTCTGTAACACGAATCTAAACTTCCACTCATTAGAACCCAACTTATCTTCTTTTTGGTCTTTGGAATAAGTTGATGTGAGGTTTGGAAGCGTCTGGCAATACTGATCTAAGAGCCGTATTTTAGGACGATTTCGACTTTCGTATCGTTTCCAAAGGCCGCCAATCTACCCTACCTACCTAGCCATCACAGGAAGAGAAGGAGGAGAAGGAAAAAGAGGAGGAGAAAAGGGAGGAGGAAGATGTATTATTTAAGAGGGGGAAAAAAGGGAGGAGGAGGAGGAGGACGGGGAGAAAAAAGGAGGAAGCTAGGGGAGGAAAAAGAGGAGGAGGAGGAGAAGGAAGATAAAAATGAAAGAATGAGAGAGAGAGAGAATGAAAGAAAGAGAGAGAGAGAGAGAGAGAGAGAGAGAGAGAGAGAGAGAGAGAGAGAGAGAGAGAGAGAGAGAGAGAGAGAGAGAGAGAGAGAGAGAGAGAGAGAGAGAGAGAGAGAGAGAGATTAGTGATATTTCCATCCTCCCCCCTCTCTCTCACTCTTCCCCTTCAACCCCTTCATCCCCTTCCCTTCCCTTCGTTTTCCCTTTCCGTCCCTTCCCTTCCCTACCTTTCCTTTTCTTTCCTCTCCCTATACTATACACCTTCCCCTTCAACCCCTTCATCCCCTTCCCTTCCCTCCGTTTTCCTTTTCTGTCTCTTCCCTTCCCTGTCTTTTTTTCTTTCCTCTCCCTATACTATACAGAGGTGATGATTATGATGATGATGATGATGATGATGATGAGTTCCCCCTTCCCCTCACATTCCCTCCAGTGCAGTGGTAACATGGGTGGCTTCAGTGGGTATAATGACGCTCAGATGTAATTACCGTTGAGTTAATTAAGTTGCCGTATTTATGAGAACGAAATGTTGGCTAGGGATTTTGTTCTCGTTTTTGTATTTGCTGTTTTTTTCGCTTTTTGATATTTTTTACTGTTATTTTCGCATTTTCGTGTGGAGAGAGAGAGAGAGAGAGAGAGAGAGAGAGAGAGAGAGAGAGAGAGAGAGAGAGAGAGAGGTAAGGGAATGAAAACCAGGTGAAGGGAGGTGGGTAACGGTAGGAAAGGGGAGGGTAACAGGAAGGGAAGATGAAGGGGTGAGAGGGGAGGAGATAGAGGAGGAAAGGGGAATGAAAGGGTAAGAAAGTAAGGTAAGGTGAGGAATGGGAGGAAAACCAGGTGAGGGGAGATGCGTAAAGGTAGGAAAAGGAGGAGGAGGAGGAGGAGGAGGAGGAGGAGGGAAATAATTGCAGAGGGGAGAGAAAGATTAGGAAAAAAAAGGAGGAAAAGGAAGACGAGGAGGGAAAAGAAGAGAAAGGAGGGAAATATATATGGACGGAAGAGATAGAAAAGTAGGAAGAGGAAGGAAGGAAGAGGAGGAAAAGGAGGAAAATAATTGTAAAAGGAAGAGAAAGAGTAAAAAGAAGAGCAAGAAAAGGAAGACGAGGAGGGAAAAGAAGAGAAAGGAGGGAAATATATATGGAAGGGAGAGATAGAAAAGTAAGAAGAGGAGGGAAGGAAGAGGAGGAAAAGGAGGAAAATAATTGTAAAAGGAAGAGAAAAATTAGGAAAAAAAGGAGGAAAAGGAAGACGAGGAGGAAAAGAAGAGAAAGGAGGGAAATATATATGGACGGAAGAGATAGAAAAGTAGGAAGAGGAAATAAGGAAGAGGAGGAAAAGGAGGAAAATAATTGTAAAAGGAAAATATAGCTGAGGAAAAAAAGAGGAGGAGGCGAAGGAAGAGGAGAGGAAGAGAAAGGAGGGAAATAATATAGAAGGAAGAGAAAAAAAAAGAAAAAAGTGGAAAGGTGAAGGGAGTAAAGGAGAGAGGGATAATGAAAGGGAAAGGGGTACAGGTGAGAGTGAGGAGGGGGGGCGGGGGGGAGGAAAAGGGGGGGAAGGGAGGGAGGGTGAAACTTACCTGCCTCACACCTTTCATTATCTCTCAGTTTGCTTTAGTTTGCATGACCTGGCGACCTAATATTTGAGCGTGTTTATTAAGGCTATATGTACCCACCTGTTGTTTTTACCTGCATTTATTAACCCAGGTAACGGTGTGTGTGGGTCTCTCTCGTATTTTGTGTTTTTTTTCTGCTTTTTCTTGCTCCTGAGGATATGAAGGTTAGTGTGGAAGGGAAGGGAAGGGAAGGGAAGGGAAGATAAGGGGCTGAAAGGGGAAGTAAGGGGAGGGGCGGGGAGGGGAGGGGAGGGGAGGGGAAGGAAAGGAAGGGAAAGGAAGGAAAGGGAAGGGAAAGAAAGGGTAAAGTAACGTAAGATAAGGTAAAAGAAAGGGAGGACAGGGTTAATGTGAGAGAAGGTAAGGTAAGGAGGGAAGGGAAGGGGAAAGAATGGGTAGGGAAAGGAAGGGAATGAGAAGGAAAAGAAATGGCGGGAAGGAGAGGGAAAGGAAGGGAAAGTAAAGGAAGGGAGTAAAAGGAAAGGGAATAGGAGGGAAGGTGAGTTAAGGGAAGGAAAGGTAAGGGAAAGGAAGTCGAGGTAAGGGAATGAAAGGGAAGAGAAAGGAAGGGAATTTGGAGGTTGAAAGGAAGGGAAAGGAACAGAAGGGAAGGTGAGTTAATGGAAGGGAAGAGAAAGGAAGGGAAGGTAAGGGAAAGGAAGTCGAGGTAAGGGAATGAAAGGAAAGAGAAAGGAAGGGAATTTAGGGGTTGAGGGGAAGGGAAAGGAAAAAAGGGAAGGGAAAGGAACAGAAGGGAAGGTGAAGGAAAGGAAGGGAGGAGGGAATGAAAGGAAAGAGAAAGGTAAGGTAAAGGAGGAAGGAAAGGAAGGGAAGGGGATGCAGGGGTTGAAAGAAGGGGGAGGGGAGGGCTAATGTCGAAAAAGGTAAGGTAAGGTAAGGTAAGGGGAGGGAAGGGAAGGTAGGAAAGGGGATGAAGGGGTTGAAAGAAGGGGAGGGGAGGGTTAATGTGAGAGAAGGTAAGGTTAGGTAAGGTAAGAGGAGGGAAGGGAAGGTAGGAAAGGGGATGAAGGGGATTGAGGGGAAGGGAAAGGAACAGAAGGGAAGGGGATGAAGGGGATGAAAGAAGGGGAGGGGAGGGTTAATGTGAGAAAAGGTAAGGTAAGGTAAGGTAAAGGGAGGGAAGGGAAGGTAGGAAAGGGGATGAAGGGGACTGAGGGGAAGGGAAAGGAACAGAAGGGAAGGGGATGAAGGGGAGGGGAGGGTTAATGTGAGAGAAGGTAAGGTAAGGTAAGGTAAGAGGAGGGAAGGGGATGAAGGGGGTTGAAGGGGGCGGGTCTTCTTGCCATGGGAAATGAAGAGGAGGCGTGGGAAAGGGGTTTTGGGAGGCTTGAACTTGTCCGCTTTCCTTTTCTTTACGTGGTTGGAGCTCCTTCTCGTTCCCTGCTAGAAAATTGGTATCCACTTTTTATAATACTATTTTTTTTTGTTCTCTCTCTCTCTCTCTCTCTCTCTCTCACGCGATTCTGTTTGTTTTTTTCTTTGTTTTCTTGTTTTCCTTTTTCTCTTTTTCAACTTCAGCTGTTTTTTTGTTTTTTTTGGTGTTCTGCTTTCACTTGTTTTGTTTTCTCTTCGACTTTTCTTATTTTTCTTTCATTATTGTTTGTTTTCTCTATCTCTTTCTCCTCTCGTCTGTTTTGTTACGTTCCCATCCTCGTCTATTCCTATGTCCCCTTTCTTTATTTTCTTTCATTTCCTTCTTCGTCATTTTTCCTCTCTCCTTCCTTTCTCTTTTCCTCTCTATCTTTCTCTGCCCTTCTTTCTCACCTCTCCTTTTGGTCCTGTTCTTTTCTACCCATCTCTTTATCCTCGACTTTCTCATCTCCTTTTTCTAACATATTTTTCCTCTAACCCCCTATTTCTTCATCTCTTTTTGTCCTCCTTTTCTGTTCCTCTTTATCCTCAGTCCTTCCCTGCCCTTTTTATGCACCCTCTCTCTGTCTTCATAACCCCTTCAGTCCCTCCTACTCTCTCGTCTCCCTTCTCTAAAACACGTGTCTTTTATCCTCATTTTCCATCTCTTTATGTCCTCCTTTTATCTTCCTCTCTTTATCCTGAATCCTCTGTCTTCTTCTCTGTCCTTTTTATGCTCTCCTCTCTGTCCTCATAACCCCTTCAGTTCCTCCTATTCTCTCATCTCCCTTCTCTAAAACACGTGTCTCCTATCTTTCTCTTTCATCTTTTTTTGGGCTCCTTTTATGTTGCTCTCTTTATCTTGAATCCTCTGCCTTCTCTGTCCTTTTTATGCTCTCCTCTCTGTCCTCATAATCCCTTCAGTCCCTCCTAAACTTAACTCCCATTCCTTCTCACGTGTCCTTCCTTTCATCCTCTCTGTCCTCAGCCTCCTCAGCCCTGTCGCGGATAACGGGTTCACGCGTCACTCACATTAATCTGTCGTTAACACCAAACCGCCTACGAATGGCTCTCAAGCACTACCATCCATCCACTTTTACGCGTGAAATCGGCAGGTCCATGAATGCAAAATATCCTGGAAGTGCGCCGTTCAAATATTCGCTCTTTTTGATACCCCGAAGTCCCCCCTTTACTCTCCCACCCTCCCACAGTTCCTCATCCACCACACTACCAATAGGAAACAGACCTTTGTCCCCGGGCCGTCGATCAGGGCGTGAGTGAGTGAGTGCTCCGCTTCTCCCGTTTCAAGCCGTCCCGTTTCGAGCTTGGGGCATTAGGGCAGCGTGAACCAATATCGGGCAGGGCACAGAGCGGCAGTCTTATGCTTGGTGCTGTACGCTTGCAGGAGGTGAATGGAGGTGATGGGGATGGAAAGAGGAGAGAACTGTGAGGATGGGAGAGTAAGGATGGGCAGAGGATGATGGGGATTGGAAGGGAAGAGAAAGAAAGGGTGTAGGAAGGTTAGGAAAGGAAAAGGGCGCAAGAAGAATGACTGGCTGGGAGGGAAAGGGAGAAAGCGTAAGAATGGGGACGTAAGGGAGAAGAGGATGGGATGGAAAGGGAAGATTGAAGGAAGGGTGATATTGAAGGAAGGTTAGGGAAAGGAGAGGGACAAGGAAGAGGAGAACGAGGGAATGGAATGGAAAAGAGGAGAGGAAATATTAGAGTAAAGGAAGATTAAGAAAGAGAAGAATGCAAGGGAAAGAAGCAGAATGGAGAAGGGAAAGGAGAAGAGGAAAGAAACGTAGCAAAGGAAAATAAGGAAAGGAATGAAGAAGAGGAGGAAATTGTAAGACTGCAGAAAGGCTGAAGAAGAGAAGGATGCAAGGAACAGAAGAGAAGTACGGAAGGGAAAGGGAACAGAGGATAAGACAGGAACGTAGCACAGCAAACACGTCTAACCCAAGCATGCAAGCAGACAATACAGGGTTTGGTTACACAATACGCGTCCAGGAATGTTTCGGGTTGGGTCTTAGCGGCAGGGAAGCGGATTAAGTTCTGTGCTTGTGGTGGCCTTATGTGTGTGTGTGTGTGTGTGTGTGTGTAGTGTGGAGTGTGAGGTGGTAGATGCAAGAGTAGGAGGAGGAAGAGGAAGAGGAGGAGGAGGAGGAGGAAAGGTCTGTAGGAAGGGAGAGATTTCGTAACAGACAGACAGATAGATAGACACACATACACACACACACACACACACACACACACACAAACACAGGTAGATTAATTAAACAGATGACTACACACATAAATTACATCCAGTTACAAGGGAAAGAAAAAAAAGGAGATAAACAGCAGCATCACTATTTTTTCTCTCTCTCTCCCCACTGCCAGACAATTCAGACGCAGGGCAAAAATCTCAACTGCTAAATCATGGCGTTAGAAAAATCGTTAGGCGGGGAGATTAACGAGGCGGGCGGATAAATACCTGGAAAATTAGGGAATAGGAGTTAGTGAGGCAAGTGGGATGGGTGAGAGCCCGAGGAGGTTATTATTTGCGATTATTTAAGGGATGAAAAATATTGGGATCGAGTGCTATTTTGTGAGGGATCGGAATGGTTTTAAGTGTGTGTGTGTGTGTGTGTGTGTGTGTGTGTGTGTGTGTCTTGTCTGTGTTGGTATCTGTCTGTTTGTTTGTTTGTCTGTACGTATGTAGGTGCTCCCGTTATCCAGTCATAAAGCAAAGCAAGAAAGTATATAAGTTGAAGTCAAACTAAAATTCTCTGGTTTATATATGAATTTACAACCAAAACAGCAAAACCAGATACATTTAAACCAACTCTAACAACACAACACAATCACCTAACCACACATTCTCTTCTCTCCCTCCAACATGTTAGTAATAGTTCCCCCTCCATCCTTCCAGCAAGCGACCAGACCGAGAGGAAGGAACGAAGGGAGGGGAGACAAAAGCAAAAACAAGGTCCAGCGCCAGAAAGAAAACAATGTTGTGAAGACGCTCAAAAACTTTCACCGAGGAAGAGCGAAGGTGCCTGAAAGCTGCTTATGATTCATGGAGTCCAGGATGACCTCGGTGAATCTTGCAAGGTAGGAGGAGGAGGAGGAGGAGGAGGAGGGGTGATAGGAACGTGGACAAGGAAAGAATAAGAATAGAAGACTGAAAAAGATGTGGGTTGAAGAGAGGAGGAGATGGGAAAACGTAGGAGGAGAAAGAGGAGGAGGAAGAGAGAAAAAGAGAAAGAGGGGCATAGGAAGGAGGAAAAGGAGGGAGATGGAGAAGAAAGGAAGAATTGCAGTAAAAGTAGGAAGAGGAGAAAAGAAGAAGGGTAAAATCAAGGAGAGAAGGAAGGTGGAGAAGATAGGAAGAAAGGAAGAATAAAATAGGGAGATGAGGGGGTTGGGGGAGGCGTACAAGAGGCGGAGAGAAGTAGAAAAAGAAAGAAGAGAAGGAAAAAGAAATTAGCTATAAACAGTAGGAGGAAGGAAAGTGAGGATAAGAGGGAAGAAGAAGAGTAGAAACAGGAGGAGGAGGTGGAGGAAAAGACGAAGTAGTAGGAGGAGGAAGAGGAGGAAGAGGAGGAGGAGGAGGACGGAGAAAGTGCAAAGGCCAGGTCAGGTAACAGGAGCTGGACTTTAAACTATAAAAAAATACCAGCTGGGATTGTGTGTATGACATTCTGACAGCTCCTGACTTTCCTTTCCTTCCTCTCCTCCTCCTCCTCCTCCTCCTCCTCCTCCTCCTCCTTTTCTCTACCCTCTCACATTCCTTCTCTTCCTTCTTCCTGCTCCTCGTTAGCTTCCTCCTCTCCTACGCTTCGTTACCTCAACATAAAGGCAACAAACGTAGTGCATATATTGTTTCGTGTATGTGACGTGTATATATTTTGTTCTTTTTAGCTGTTTACAAGTACGTGTGTTTGTGTGTTTGTGTCCTGCGTTGCAAAGGAGGGGAGGCGTAACGAGAATACTCACACACACACACACACACACACACACACACACACACACACACACAGACAGACACACAGACACACACACACACACACGCACAGAGCCACAGATAGACAGAAGTATGACAGGTTAATGGACTCTTGAATATTGGGTGAGAGAAAGAAGAGGAGGAGGAGGAGGAGGAGGAGGAGGAGGAAGAGGAGAGGGAGGGTCTATCTGGCGTTATCTTAAAGAGGAGAGTTTTGGGGAGGAGGTTAAAGTCAGTGTTGAAATGTGTACACGGAGGAAATGACCGTCTTGTGATATCAAAGCCTCGTCCTGCAGATCAAAGCGAGATGCGGAATGACAAAGGGAATGACACACACACACACACACACACACACACACACACACACACACACACACACACACTCACACGCACGCGGACACGGACACAGACACACATGCACCACCTCGCTGTAAATAAGAGAGCGTGATAGTGTTTGGAAATTGAAAAAAATAGAAACGATAGAAGAATAGAAGAAGAAATAGCTGGAATAGATTGGAATAGAAGGAGTGGAAAAAAATAATAGTGTAGACTTTTTAAATGGAACCGGTGACACACACACACACACACACACACACACACACACCAACACACATGCCCTATTTGGAAGTTTAAGGAAAAGGAAAACATGGGAAACTAATTAATATGTAAACCCAAAATTTCCTTCCCTTCACAACCATTCATGTCGTTTATTTTTTTATTTTATTTTTTGGGGAAGTTGAAAGAAAAGGAAAAAAAATAGGAAACAATTTGAACCCAATTTTCCTCTCCATTACGATCCTTTATCTCGTTCACTTTCTTTTATTCTTCTTAATTAGAGTTCTGTGAGGGTGTAGGTTTGGGGTCCATTACAAGCTACGGCGTTCTGAGTGGACAGGAAAATGTGAACGTGGAAATGCAAATATCTGGAGACCTCCGATAAAGAGTTAGGAAGAGAGAGAGAGAGAGAGAGAGAGAGAGAGAGAGAGAGAGAGAGAGAGAGAGAGAGAGAGAGAGAGAGAGAGAGAGAGAGAGAGAGAGAGAGAGAGAGAGAGAGAGAGAGAGAGAGAGAGAGAGAGAGAGAGAGAGAGAGAGAGAGAGAGAGAGAGAGAGAGAGATTCCTGATGTCAGCGTTCATAAAAATGTTTGGATAAAAAAGAGAAAGGTTCAGGTTCACCCTCACTTTGTATAACGTTTTCTTTTGTATTTTATCGCATCTCTGGAAAGCTTCGATGTAGGGTCAGGGAAAATCATAGTAAGGTTTCTGATCCTAACATTCGTAAAAAAAGTTTGGTCAAAAAATGTTGGTTTCAAGCTCATTTATTCTCACATTGTTTTATTTTTTTCTTCTTCTGTTTTGTCGCGTCTATGGAAAGCTTCGATAAAGAGTTCAACCCCCCCAAAAAAAAATAAAAAAAAATAAAGTGAGGATTCTGATGCCAGCGTTCGTAACAAAAAAAAAAGCTTGAATCAACTTCCACTTTATTTCCCAAACACCTTTTTTTTTTTTAACTAATGCCAGTGTTGCCAATATTTGTGTTTCATTCCGCGTGTTGCTTTACTCGCTGCCAGTCTCATCATGACCCTGTTTGCTTTCAATAAAATAAAAGTAAAGCGAGGTGGTGATGAGTGGGGTGAAGGGGGAAGGGAAGAGGGGAAGGGAAGGGGGGACAGGTAAACTTGGAAAGGGTAGGAAGGGAAGGTAAGGTTATGAAGGAAAGAGAGGAAGACAGGGAGGTGAGGGAAAGGGAAGGTAAGGTAAGGAAGGGGAGAGAAAGGGAGATGAAGGAGAGAGAGAGAGAGAGAGAGAGAGAGAGAGAGAGAGAGAGAGAGAGAGAGAGAGAGAGAGAGAGAGAGAGAGAGAGAGAGAGAGAGAGAGAGAGAGAGAGAGAGAGAGAGAGAGAGAGAGAGAGAGAGAGACAGTCTGAGAAGCAGATATATATTTCAAGCGTTCCGTTGATTACACAGACTCGTCGTGTGTGTGTGTGTGTGTGTGTGTGTGTGTGTGTGTGTGTGTGTGTGTGTGTGTGTGTGTGTGTGTGTGTGTTGGTGTTTTCTTTGTACACATATTAATTTTTCTTTCTCGGTTTTGATATGATTGTTGAGAGAGAGAGAGAGAGAGAGAGAGAGAGAGAGAGAGAGAGAGAGAGAGAGAGAGAGAGAGAGAGAGAGAGAGAGAGAGAGAGAGAGAGAGAGAGAGAGAGAGAGAGAGAGAGAGAGAGAGAGAGAGAGAGAGAGAGAGAGAGAGAGAGAGAGAGAGAGAGAGAGATAACAGAGTAACAATGATTATCCTGCTAGAAATAAACAAAAATAACAGAATCAGGAAAAAAGAAACAGGAAAGAGAAAAGTTACAAAAAAGAAAAGAAGGAAAGAAAAAAGAGAAAGGAAAGAAAGAAAAAAGAAAATAGTGCCCCTCATCCCTCTATCCCTCTGTCCCTTCTCTTCCCTACCTTTCCCTTCCTTTCCCTTCCCCTCCCATCCTTTCCCTTCCCTTCCCTTCCCTTCCCTTCCTTTCCCTTCCCATCCCTTCCCCTCCCATCCTTTCCCTTCCCTTCCCTTCTTTTCTCTTCCCTTCCCTTCCCTTCCCTTCCCTTCCCGACCCGTCCCGACCCGTCCCTGACCTACCCAATATTTCGCAGCAGGCAGGATGGACTTTTCAGACGTACGAGGCAACACGTTTTAAGTCTTATTAGCGAGCGGGAGGGTGGGAATTATGTCGCGCTAATATTGTCCTGCAGGAGATGGAAGCGAGGAGCAAGTCACAAGAAGAAGAAGAAGAAGAAGAAGAAGAAGAAGAAGAAGAAGAAGAAGAAGAAGGGGACTGTGGTGGCGGTTTTTGCTGTTGTTGTTGTTGTTGTTGTTGTTGTTGTTGTTGTTGTTGTTGTTGTTTATAGTGTTACGGTATGTTAGATTAGGTTAGGTTAGGTTAGGTTACGGTTGGTGAGAGAGAGAGAGAGAGAGAGAGAGAGAGAGAGAGAGAGAGAGAGAGAGAGAGAGAGAGAGAGACCCAAGTAAGCTCTCAGATTCTTGTCCTGTAAAAACACCCAAAATTAAGAGAAAACTTAAGTGTTTTTTCCCCGGATAAAAGTTGTTCTTCCATTTTGTCTTGCGTAGAATTATCAGGCTCGCGTGCCATGCCGAGAGAGAGAGAGAGAGAGAGAGAGAGAGAGAGAGAGAGAGAGAGAGAGAGAGAGAGAGAGAGAGAGAGAGAGAGAGAGAAATATCAACACCCACACACAACCCCATTTTCTCTACGCGCAAAAAGAAAACGCAAAACCTAAAACAAAGGAATATGGGATACTAAAAAAGCAGGTAGAGAGGGTACATTTAGAGACAGGTGTGACTTTTATTGCCAGGTGGATTTTCTCTTTCGCTCCCCTTCGAATTTATGCTTTCAGTGGAATAGCGGAAGCCTTGAGAGTACCAGGAAAAGGTGAGGAAAGAAGGAGGAGGAGAGGAGAGCGGGGGAGGAGAAGACGAAGAAACGGAAGCCTTGATAATACTAGGGAAAGGAGAGGAAGGAAGGAGGAGGATGAGGATGAGGAGAACACAAAGGAACACAAAGGAAGAACAAACAACAGCAGACCTGCTGGTCCTTACGAGGCTGTTTGTGACAAGCTACACTAACTATCTAATCAAAGGTGGAAGATGAAGGACAGCAAAGGCGAAGGCTCCTCCCCACCCCCCCATCCCTCCAGCCAAAGCTGGCAGGAAAGGAAAAAGAACCATGCAGCATGGAAAAACTGCATGGAATTTATGTAGGAAAGAGGAAAGAACTACCATTACTGCTACCACTAACCGGGCGATAAAAGCGGACAAGGACACCAGTATTCGAAAGAACTTAACGTTATTACGACAATGAGTAATATCTTAGTTGCTGGTTGGATTCAAAACACTTGTCTAATCTATTCTTGAAGGCCGTAACTGTTGTACTATCAACGACATCACAAGGTAGAGAGTTCCAAACATTAACAACTCGATTGAAGAAGAAGTGTTTAGCTTCGTGCGACGAGAATCTTCTACCACTTATCTTCAAATTGTGATTTCTTCTTGTTCTATTTGATCGATCAATTGTAAAGTAATCTTCCGCATTAATATTACTGAATCCTTTGAACATTTTAAACACTTCTATTAGATCGCCTCGCATTCTTCGTTTTGATAGGCTGAATAAATTTACTTCTTTAAGCCTTTGTTCATATGACAAATTTCTCAACCTAGGAATCATCTTTGTTACTCTTCGTTGGACCTGTTCCAACTTTTCTATGTCTTTTCTGTAGTAGGGAGACCAAAACTGTACACAGTACTCTAGACGGGGTCGAACCAACGAATTATACAGTTTTAATATTACTTTTTCCGATTTATTATTAAAGACTCGTCCGATGAAGCCAACCAATTTATTTGCAGTTTTAACTACCTCTGAACAATGCTGACCGGGCTTTAAATCGCTTGATATAGTGATTCCAAGATCCTTTTCTTTACTTACTGCAGAAAGTTGTTGGCCATTCATTACGTACCGAACGCGATTGTTATTTTTTCCGATGTGCAACACTTTACATTTCTCAACGTTAAATTTCATTTGCCATTGATTGGCCCAACGTGCAAGTCGATCTATATCTGATTGTAAAGCTTCTTCGTCGAGTATCGCAGTTACTTTACTAGCAATTTTTGTGTCATCAGCAAATTTTGATACTTTGCAAGTGAGCCCATCATCGATATCATTAACATAAATTAAGAAGAGCATGGGGCCAAGCACTGATCCTTGAGGTACGCCGCTTTTGACATCGAGCCAGTTAGATGTAACACCGTTTAGAACTACTCTCTGTGTCCGCTCAGAGAGCCAGTCCGCAAGCCAATTGTGAATGTTACCCGAGATACCGTGCCCCAGTAGTTTGCTGAGTAATCGTTGGTGGGGGACCTTATCAAATGCCTTTTGAAAATCCAGATATATGATATCTACTGATCTGCTTTCATCGAACACCTCAAAAATATAGTGAAAAAAATCAAGTAAGTTAGTCAAACACGAACGTTTACTACGGAAGCCATGTTGCGAATTATTTATTATATTATTTTCTTCGAAGAATTTCACCATATTGTCGCGAATGATAGTCTCCATTAACTTACAAACAATAGATGTCAGGCTAATTGGTCGATAGTTTCCAGGATGAGACTTGTCCCCCTTTTTGAAAATTGGTGTGACATTTGCAAGCTTTCAATCCGACGGAACTTTTCCAGCTGTTAAAGATTTATTGAATATGATGGAGAGCGGTTTACAAAGTTGATGTTTGATTTCTTTAAGACCCTAGGGGTAATTTTGTCTGGACCAGGAGCTTTGCTTACTTTAATCTTTTCAATTGTGCGTAAATGTCACTTTCTACGATGAGCACGCCATTTAACATCTTTTCGGTCCTTCTAACCTCCGGCGGTTTAGGTGATAAACAATCTTCGTCGGTAAATACGGATGCGAAAAGTTATTTAGGATTGTAGCCATTTCATTTTCATCGTTCGTGTGGTTACCATTTTCATTAGCAAGCGGTCCGATACCACAAGTGAGTGACTTTTTATTATTTACATAGCTGAAAAATTCTTTAGGATTAGATTTACTTGTTTCCGCTATATATTCTTCAAGATTTTTCTTGCTTCGTTTTATTAATTTCTTGGTTTCGCGGCGAATTCTGTCCAACTCTAGTTTGTCAGCCTCGCTCTGAGATGATATGTACCTACTGTATACGCGTTTTTTAAGAGATAGGCTATTTTGAATTTCGTTATTCCACCATTTGGGTTTCTTCTTAGAAGCTGAACGTCTGTTACGATAGGGTACGCATATGCTTATGGCATTGTTCAATATTGTGGTGAAGTCCCCCCAAGATTTATCAATATCTGTTTCCGCCGTGATTTCAGTCCAGTCAGAATTATTTAGAATTGATCTGAGTCTTGCAAAATTCGCTCTCTGATAATCAGGCACCTTTTCTTTACTAGGAGTTACTTTACTTTCTTTCATATTGATGCTGAATGTGATTGTTCGGTGATCGCTAGAACTAAAAATTGGACCAACATTTACTTCGTTAACTAGATCAGCTGTCGTTGAAAAGATAAGGTCAAGTATATTATTTTCCCGAGTCGGTTCTTGAACGTGTTGATGTAAATCACTTTCTAGTAAATATGTGTACAGGTCGAGCCCTGTATGACAGTTCAACGGTTCACCCCATCTTTTCACTGGCAAGTTAAAGTCCCCAACAATTACTGCCTCGCAACTGCTACTTGTTTCTAATAATAATTCACTTAATGCGTGGTCGATATCAAGAGTCTGCCTTGGTGGTCTGTAGATAAGTCCAATTACTATTTTACGAGAAGGAGGAGACGAAGAAACGGAAGCCTTGATAATACCAGGAAAAGGAGAGGAAAGGAGGAGGAGGAGAGGAAAGCGGAGGAGGAGAAGACGAAGAAACGGAAGCCTTGATAATATTAGGAAAAGGAGAGGAGAGGAGGAGGAGGAGGAGGAGGAGGAGGAGGCGAAGAATCTGATATGGTCTCGAACTTGTCACTTCTCTTTCATTTCTGAATCTTTTTCAGTTCCTGCAGTTTTCGCTTCTCTTGAAAATCTCACTTCTATTCCTTGCCATTCTCCTGTTCTTCTATTTCTTTTCTATTCCTTTATTCTATTTTATTATTTTTAACTTTATTTTCTCTTATATATCTAGGTTACTACTACTACTACTACTACTACTACTACTATTACTACTACTACTTCTACTATTATCATCACCACTACCAACACCAACAACAATCCTTTCTGTCATAACCACACCACCACCACCACCATCATCACTACCACTACCACCACCACCATCATCACTACCACTACCACCACCACCACCACCACTACCACTACCACTACCACCACCACCACCACCACCATTAGATCAAGACCGCCCACAACCACCACCCTTTTCTGATATATCGCTGTCCTTCGTATCACTAATGGAGAAGGGAACCCCAGGACGAGAAAGATGAGAGAAATAACATGAAAAAAAATGCTGAAAGGTAGAACAATCTGACCATAGCCGACCCACATTTTCTCTCTTTCTTTCTTTTTCTTTCTTTCTCTTATTTTTTGTCTTTTTCTTTTATTTCTTTCCTGTTTTTCTTCTTTTTCTTTTATTTATATTTCATTTTCTTTTATTTTTCCTTTTCCATCATTTTTTTTGTATATGTGTTTCATTATATATTTTGTTGGGTATTCTCTCTCTCTCTATCTATTTATCTATGTATCTATCTTTATTCTCTCTCTCTCTCTCGCCCTCGGTCAAGGATTGCATGCTAATCCCCCAAGCGTCCATCGTAGGATTGGGTTATAATCCTGAAGTGTCCCGCAGGATCTGGGAGCAAGTTTTGTTATCCTACGCCCGCTGTGGGAAGGGAAGGAAGCGTTGTATTGGTTCAGAGAGGGAGAGGAGAGAGAGAGGGGAAGGGGGAGGGAGAGAGAGAGGGAGAGAGACCACCTGTATTCCTTCCTATATGTATCTTCTAAGGCAGTGTTGTTGTCTCCCCTTTCTTTTTCTCTCCCTTCCTCCCTGTATTTACGTCTCTCCCTCCCTTCCTCGCCCTTTGAATCGTTCTTTGAGGCAGCGTTGGTCATCTCCCTTTATCCCTTCCTCCCTCTATCTCCTTTTCTCCTTCCCTTCCTCGCCCTTGAATCGTTCTTTGAGAAAATGTTGGTATCCTCCCTTCATTTCTCCCTCCCTTTATCTCCCTCTCTCCTTCCCTTCCTCGCCCCTTGAATCGTTTGTTGAGGCTGTGTTGGTCTTCCTCTCTCCCTTTCCTTCCTCCCTCCCTCCTCCCTTTATTTTCTCCCTTCCTACCTTCATTCTCTCCCTCCTCTCTCTCCCACCTCCTTGAATCGCTTTTTGAGGCATTGTTGGTCTTCCTCTCTCCCTTTCCTTCCTTCCCTTCTCCTTCCTAACCTTTACCTCCTTCCTACCTGCACTCCCTCCCTTCCTCTCCCTCTCTCTCTCTTTCTCTCTCAGCCCTTGAATCGCTTTTTGAGGCATTGTTGGTCTTCCTCTCTCCCTCCTCCCTTTACCTCCTCCTTCCTACCATCACTCCCTCCCTTCCTCTTCCTCTCTCTCACTCCCTTGAATCTCTCGTCGGTATTAATGAGAAAGTGTCAAAAGGCAGCTCATCGGAAATTGGACTCCCCCGGCGACCCTCGAATAACCTCTCCCATTTATCATCTCACGCTCTTGACTCCGCCTGAGCTTGTGTTTTCTTTTGTTCCTCCTTTAGTTCACCCATTTTCTCTTTTTCCTTATTTCTGGTTGTTATGTTTTTGTTGATGTGTGTGAGGACATAATTAAAAGCAAGGAGAATAAGGAGAGTGATGGTTTATGACGTAGGAATGAAAGACTAGGAATATGGAGGGAAATATAGAGAACATTATATTTGACGAGGTAAAAATGAAAGATAATGAATAAGAAGGAAAATAAGACAGAAAAAGTCACAGTAACATCCCATTTCAGAGCCCCATTTCTCCTATTTCCAGACTATTTCCAGCCATTTCCACGGTAGCGATGGATAGTTCAAGCCTTTAACTATTCCTCATGGTAGTCACAGCCCCGGAGATGGTCAGGAAAAAGGAGAAAACAGCAGTAATAATAATTCCTAGTGTATTTTTTTGTCAGTAATTTTGTAGTAGTAGTAGTAGTAGTAGTAGTGGCAGTAGTAGTAGTAGTAGTAGTAGTAGTAGTAGTAGTAGTAGTAGTGGTGGTAGTAGTAGTAGTAGTAGTAGTAGTAGTAGAGTTTTTTCGTATATTATTTTGGGGCTTGTCATTCTCTGTCATAAAACTGGTGTATGGTTTTAACATTTTCTTCATTTACTCGTTTAATTCAGATAGTAATTGTATTTTAAGGAAGTCAAATACATACACAAAAAAAACAAAAAAACACGCACACACACATTCACACACACAGACACACACACATACAAAAAAAAAAAAAAAAAAAAAAATCCTAACCCCTCCACTTACCTCCTCCTCCCCCCCCCCTCCTCCTCCTTCTTCCATCCCATATGCTCCCATTATGAAAAGAAAGAAAAAGGGGGGGAAGGTAATATTGGGTACAGAAAGGGAGAGGGAAAGAGAGAGGGAGAGCAAGGTGTTAGGGGGTACTAAAGCCATTCCCGCGTACTAACCTTACCTGTTCCTTCATTAACACAGCGACAGGTGCGTGGGGGTACCTGTGTGTGTGTGTGTGTGTGTGTGTGTGTGTGTGTGTGTGTGTGTGTGTGTGTGTGTGTGTGTGTGTACCGGGTCGTTGGGAACTTATTCAGACCATAAAAAAAGTTCATTTCAGGCGGTAGAAAAAAAATAAAGGGCGTGTATATGTTAAAGTCATTGCCAGTTAACGTGAATGAGTTTAGTAATAGAAGTAGCAGTAGTGGTAGTAGTAGTAGTAGTAGTAGTAGTAGTAGTAGTGGTAGTAGTAGTAGTGGTAGTAGAAGTAGTAGTTGTAGAAGTATATGTTTAATTCAGTTAGTTCTATTTGTTTTCTGTTTTTAGTATAATTTTCTACTGGAGTTATTGTTGTTTTGTTACGACTTTTATTCTTATTGTTATTATTATCATCTTCCTTCTTTTCTTCCCTTTTCTTCTTTCTCTTTTATTTTCTTTCATTTCTCCTTTTTCTTGTCTTCCTCTTTTCATTATCATATTATTATTATTCTCCTCCTTTTTCCCTCTTTTGTTTTCTCCTATTCTCCTTTTGCTCCTTCTCTTCCTCCTCCTTTTTTTATCATAACATTATCTTATTATTATCCCCTTCCTTCCCTTCTTTTCTCTTCTGTTGTCTTCCATTTCTTCTCCTCTTCTTATTCCTAGTCACCATCATCATCGTTATCATCACTATCAAACCCAAATATTTTTCACCATCCGTGGAGTGGCGAGCGATCAACAGGTTCACTCCACACGCCTAGCGCTTTATATAATCATTTCCATGCAGCTGACGCGGACAGATAGCCGTACACCAATCAACGCCATGGGCACACTCCATCCCCTTTTTTCACCCCATTGAGTTGCAGGGCTTAAAGAGGGGAGATGGGAGGCAGCACGCACGGATAGAGTATAGCTGCTCATCTGTACCCCGTGATCCCGTACCTACCAGAGCGCTCTTGGGTGTTTTTCCTTTGTTTTCGCCCGTGAGCTGCTTACTTTACTAGAACAAAAGACTGTGGGGTGGTTGTTACAAAGGATTCTGTGTGTAATACCTTCTTTTGTTCTGGGATTAACCTAGGGATGGCCAGGTGTACATAGGTGCTTCGTAAGATGTATAAAAAGGCAGGTTAGTGAGTGGTTTATGCCAAGTGGTGAGTCTAAACTTATTAATGCAGGTAAAGGTAGCTGTGTGTCTTCTAATTGACCTTACCTGTGTATTTATATATAGGTGCTTCGTTGGGTAATACGGAAAATTTAGTGTTTATCCTAGTCTGTGGTCAGTTTAAGAGTTATTGATTAGGGTGAAGGTAGCCGTTGACCTTACCTGACCTTACCTGTTAAACTGATGAACTCTCACTCATACTCTTTGTTCGTCAGGTAATATAGCAAGTTAATGAGTGCTTTATCAAATTCTGGGGTTTACTCTGTTCCGCTGGGGTGAGCTGGAGAGGGCAGGGGAGAGATGAGGAGAGTTGGGGTGAGCCGGGGAAACTTGGGGAGAGGTGAGGAGACTTGGGGTGAGGTGAAGAGACTCGGGAAGAGGAAGGGGAGTGAATTGGGGTGAGCTTAGGAGAGTTGGGGTTAGGTGAGGACAAGTAGGAGGAGGTGAGGAGAGTTGGGGTGAGCCGGGAAAACTTGGGGAAAGGTGAATAGAGTTGGGGTGAGGTGAAGAGACTCAGGAAGAAGGGGGGTGATTGGGGTGAGCTGAGGTGAGATGGGGTGAGGTGAAGAGTCAGGAAGAGGAGTGGTTGAATTGGGGTGAGGTGAAGAGGGTCGGGAGGAGGGGGGGGGGTGAATTGGGGTGAGCTGAGGTGAGTTGGGGTGAGGTGAGGAAAGGTGGGGTGAGCCTGGATACCGTGTCCTGTTTTTTTCACGCAACGAAAATACTCACGGCTTAAAGACAGACCTATCCAGATACCTGTTGGCCCCCTCTCTCTCTCTCTCTCTCTCTCTCTCTCTCTCTCTCTCTCTCTCTCTCTCTCTCTCTCTCTCTCTCTCTCTCTCTCTCTCTCTCTCTCTCTCTCTCTTGTTATGTATCTGTTTTTGTTTTTCTTTTCTGTTTTCTTCTTTTTCCTCTACTTATATTTCATCCCCTTGTTTTATTTATTTATATATCTTTCCTTATTTTTTGGTGTGTGTGTTTCATTATGTATTTTTTTGTGTATTATTTCCTTTCTCCTTCTCCTTTCTCTTTTTTTCTCTCTCTCTCAGGTGTGTTTGTGGCGCGGGGACAGGTGTTTAAGGGAGAGGAGAGGGGGTGAAGGGGGGGAGGGGGGTCTTGAGGCAACAACACCCCTGCTATCCATCCATCCATCCATCCGTTCAAATCCAAACCCAACATGTCAATCATTTGCTTTATTGAATTATACATATACAATTCTCATGGATAAGGAATCATTACATAACCGTGAATACCTTTTTTTTTTATTGTTGGAACCTCGATAAAATTAACACCTTTTTTTTTAGTCACTACACGATATAGATATACTTTTTTATTTATACATATTTTTTTTTGCTCTGAAGTGGGGCGTCGAAATCGAAGCTACCAAATCATGTGCCGTGTATTTCGAGGGTAAATCCCCGTTCACACTTTGCTGACTCTGGACCTCGACAACCCAGCGACTCCGGGAACACGAGGTCTTGGATGTGAAATGTTGATATGAAAAGGTCGCACAGTCTTTCCGATCATATGCGACCCTTCCACATCAAGATATCACACCAAGACCTCATATACCACGAGTCGCTGGGTTGTCGTGGCTCAGAGTCGGTACAAGGTGAACGGGGCTTAAAGGAGTGGTCGACAGTCGTAACTATTCATTTATTGGAAGGACTGTATACAAAAGATGACCAACCAATAGACAGATTACTAGACCCGCCTCGACGTCACTGGTTCTCAGGTGGGTCGACCGAATTTGCAGGTGAGGAGAAACTTGTGCCACTGTCTGAACATGTCTTGAACGTGTCTGAAACTTGTCTGGTACGTGTGCTGATCTGGTTGCCGCGGGAGAAGGGGGAGGGGGAGCACACGCAGACTAACGCTGTGTTGTGTGTATGTGTGTGTGTGTGTGCGTGTGTGTCGGTTTTAAAGGAGAGAGTCTGTGTTGATGTTACTGTTGCTGTTGTTGTTGTAGTTTTCGTTTTTGTAATTGCTTTACTTTTTAGTGTAATATTTTTTTTTGTAATGGCTAGTATTGCTGTTGTCTTTGTTGCTGGTTCTTTATATATGTTGTTTTTATTGCCTCTGTTGATGTTGTTGTTGTTGTTGTTGTTGTTGTTGCTGTTGTTGTTGTTGTTGTTGTTGTTGCCATCGTAGTTCTTGCAGCTGATGAAATACTGCGACAAATTCGACATGACGCAGCAAGAGGAGGAGGAGCAGGAGGAGGAGGAGGAGGCCGAGGCAGGTGTTTGTCTGTCGCCTGATGAATGAGCGAGTCACCTGTCTGAGCGCACACCTGTCTATCTGTCACTGCCTGTCTGTCATGCCTTGGCTGGTGTGTCGTTACGGGGAGAGGGAGAGCGAGAGAGGAGGGGAAGGGGAAGGAGGATGGGAAGTGTGAAGGGATGAAAGGGAGATAATGATGAAATGGAACGATAGAGAGAAGGATAGGGAGGGACAGGAAAGGATTTTGATAGAGTAAGAAAAAGGAGGCGGGAGGAAGGGAGAGAAAGGGAGAGGGAGTGAGAGAGGAAGGTATGGGCAAAAAGGGATGAAAGGGAAGTAATGATGGAATGGAGGAAGAAATGGATGCTTAGTATGATAGACAGAGAGATAGAGAGGGAGGGAGAAGAGACTAAAGATGAAGTAAAAGAGAAAGGGAGTGCGGGAAGAGAGAGGGAAGATGAGGGGAAGAAAAAGGGAAAGAGAGAGAGGAAAGGGGAAGAGAAGCAGGAGAGTGAGGGGAAAGGAAGGAGAGAGGGAAGGAACGTAAGAGGGCGGACGGGTTAGGGAAAGAAGGAGGAAGGAGTGGCAGGAGAGACGGAGAAGGATAAACGGATGACGATTTGAGGGGAGGGGAAGGAAGTGGTGGGAAAAGAGAGGAAAAGTTAGGAAAAGAAGAAGAAAGAGAGGCAGGGAGTGGAGGAGGAGGAGCAGGAGAGATGGAGAAGGATAAACGGATGAAGGGTCGACGGGCGAGGGAGGAAGAGAGGAGAGAGGAGGACAGATGAAAGAGAAGGGCAGGTGAGAGGCAGGTGGTTCGCGCGCTGAATGTAGTTAGCGCGGCCTGTGCCTGAGTAGGATCACGTTAGCCGACTGTCTTTTGTTTGCCAGGTGCAGCTCAAAGGGGATTCAGGTCGGGGCGTCACATTGGGTTAGATTCCACTCGTATACACCTGACATTGAAGCTTTGGAAGTGTCAGGGTTTATTTTCTGTGTTTGTTCAGCTTTTCGGACTTATTTCGTTCATTTCTGAGGCGAATTTTTACTTCAAGTTGTAGATTTACTTTTTCTTAGCTGTTCGTCATCACATATTTATTTCGTTCATTCGAGAAGTGTATATTGGTTGAAGTTGAAGGTTTATTATGTTTTATTTGGGTTGAATTTAAATGATTTTCTTAACTCGAAAGAGATATATTCAAGCTTCATTTTCTCCTTTCTGTTCATAATTCCAGACTTATTTCGTTCATTCTGTAGCCAAGTATTAGTTAAAGTTGTTGGTTTATAATATTTTTGGTTGAATTTATATGATTTTCTGATTAACTGGAGAGAGAGATACATTCATGGTTTTCTTGTGAAGCGCAGGAAAAATTTTCTTATTGTTGTTTCATATAATTTTCATTCCCGTTTTCCCTCTTTCGTTCTTTTCTCTCCTCTTTATATCTCTTCCTCTCCTTCAGCCTCTCCTCCTTTCTATCCACGCATTCATATGTTCAATAAGATGCAGATTTTTCTCATTACTCAACGTGCTGTGTGTGTGTGTGTGTGTGTGTGTGTGTGTGTGTGTGTGTGAGTTTCAGTGCACAAGCGTTTTTTCTCCAATACTAAACTTAATCTGTTTAGTACGTAGCGTTTCTGAATCAACATTTTCTTCTTGTTTTAATTCACACAAAAAAGAGTGTTACTTTAGTTTTGTACTCCTGAAGCCGTATAAGAGACGTATAATACATGAGGAATCTACGCAGAGTGTCGGTAATGCAGTACTGGGCTTACCTGGTGTGTGGATAGATAGAAAGCGCTACGGGGAACGACCCAAGTATGTCATCTTGTAGTAGTTCGCGGTAGTATACACAGCGTCGGTGAGGGGGAGGGGGAGGGTGTAGAAAGGGTTAGCGTAGCGGGAGACTCGTGCTTCGGAAAGAAATTGAGATCGGTAATAAATCCTGTACAGAACTTAAAAGAAAAAAAACAAATGAAGGCGATCAAAAATAGTCTACCAGAGGAAGCGCCATAGAATTATTATTATTATCATCATCATTACTGTTATATTATTGTTAGTATTATTATTAGTAGTAATATTTGTTTATAACACAGAGCAACTTCTACAATACGCCTTGCCTACCGTGATGTGTTAATAGTAAACGAGGAACGCGACGCGGCGAAGCGGCCAAGAAACGTGTGAGGCGAGGCGGCCAGGGCGGCGGGCGGGGGTGCGGGGCGGGGAGTTTGATTAAAAAAGAACTTGGGTGTGGACTACCAACAGCGCTTAGGAGTCCTGGTGAGGCGGCCTGCACCGCGGGGGGTGTTTGGGGGGCATGGGGAAGGGAGCCGCTGCTCTGCCCCGCGGGACTCGTCCTTCACACCAGTGTGCGGCGAGGCGAGTAATTCTTCCTGTCATTGCCAGGGAGCGACCCGCGGAGTTTCTCCATTTGTCACTTACATTCAAAGGTTCACTTTCAGAGTGTGTTGGGAGATGTGTTGTGCACGCGGCAGCGTGGCGGCCCGCCCCCTCGCGGTCTGCAGGCCGCCATTAGAGGCAAATACCCGCAGCACGCCCGCCGCTGCCACAAGTGTTGGTGACCAGCCACGAGAGGTGACAAGCTGAATGTTCGTCTGCCGCCTGTTCCGTGCGTACCTTCCTCTGTACAGGCACAGCAAGGCGCGGGCAGGAGGGCGGCGCCGTGGTGGCGATCACTGGCCGTGGCGGACCCTTGGCTAGGGGCTGCCAGGGAATGGGCGCGAGGCCGTGACGGAACTCGCTGATGCACGTCGGGGAGAATTATTGTCATGTGACTGTCAGCTGGGTCCCGCCTGTCGCTTTGTGCCTCTGGGTCCTGGGCCGCTGCTGCTGCACGGCGGCACGGGGGCGGGCGAGTGTTTGGGGCGAGTGGCGCAGGACAGCAGCAGGTCAGGGGGCGGGAGAGGGGGGGAGGGTCGTTGCAGGCAGGCCGCCCCAGGCTGCACTACTAAGCGGTGACTATGTACACAGCCCCGTGCAGGGCATCGCCCGGCTGAGCGGCGGGGCCGGTGGCGGGCACCCACAGCGGCCGTCCCTTCGTATTTACATCAGCGCCCGTTCACCCGGGCCCCGCCGGGCTCACACCGCGGCGTAAATACTGACAAAGTGTCCTTATCGCGTCTAGTGAAAATAGAGGCTTATGAATACTCTGTACAATAGAGTTTCTCTCTTGGCCGTGTGTCGCCACGCTGCAGCGCGCCGCCCTGGCCCTGGCCTCGGGGGGCCTCTGCGACGGGCGGCGCGTGGCGTGCCGCTACGGTACCACGCGGGGGGTTGCGGCTCGGCGGTTCAGCTGCTCAGCGGTTTAGTGAGCCGCCGCTCCTCAATAACGCCTCATTGTGATTCTGGCCGCGCCTCGACACACGTCACAGCGCCGCGACACCCCGCGTGGGGCGACACACAGACACCACAAGTGTTCCTGTACAGACACGCGTGTATAATATATTTTGATGTTTATGTATTATGCATTAAATATTTTACAACATGCACAGAAATTATGCATTGATTATGCACAGTATGTGTAGGTTAGCCTAACACGTATGCATATACATGTGTGTACAAGTGTTTCTACACATACATGCATACAAGCGTATCGATGTGGCTCTCTTAGGGAGTCTTGAGGGTTTGGGCGCCAGGCGCTTCCTTACGCTACATCTGACATTAATGATAAAGCTAATGTACCTTAGGCGTGCCGCGGGCCGGCGCGGGGCGGTGGGGGGCGGCGGCCTGGCGCGGCGGGTCGCGGCCACGGCTTGGCAGCGGCACCACCACCGCTGCCATGTCTCGCGCGGCGCGCCGCGGCCCGCGCCACCGCCACCCTCGCCACCCCGGCACCGGCCTGGCACCTTAACGCTAACAAACAAACAAACAAACAGTCTGTGTAATAGTCCGTCCCTGCCACACACGACAGTGTCTGTGGGGCGGAGACAGAAACGCGCACCAGAGATAAGAGGGTCCGGGAGGCAGATTCAGTGACGTATCTTTATACAAAAATATCTATGAATCTAGAATAAGACTGCAGCTGCTGCGTGTCCTCGACTTGCCCAGCGGCTCTCCTCGGGTGGGAGAGGGTTGTCTCACTCTTTCTCTATCATCCGGGCCTCCGCAGCCTTGACATCACAATAATTCAAGTACTGAGTCAGTGTTTGTCACAGTGAGCCGCCAGAGCCGCGGCGAATCACAGACCACACCCGCGGGGCTACACACACGCCTCCTGCAGACGTGGCGCCGCCCGCCACTGCTCCGTCAAGTCTTTCACTAACACCACAAACCCGCAAACCGTCCCGACGCTTAGTGTTTTGAAGCTAAGAATCAGAGTTAGTGTATGTTCTTGAGAGGCGGAGGAGGAGGAGGAGAGGACCTAAAGCATGTAGTAGCACCAGTAGAAGATGTTGAAGAGGCCGAAGAGGAGCGGGAAGAGGCCGCGGCAGTACTCGTCGATCTGGCGGGCCTTGATCTTGTTGGATTGCTTGAAGGCGCGCACGATCTGGGCCGTGACCTGCGCCGGGTCGTCCTGGCAGGGGGAGGAGCCGCCCTTCAGCTGGGGGAGGGAGAGGAGTGTTAGCGGGGAGGCCTTCCGGGGACACGTGAAACAAGAGAATAAATGTGATGCAATAAGTGGACGTGTGCGGAGGTAGAATAAGAAGAAAAGAAGAAGAAAAGAAGAAGAAGAAGAAGAAGAAGAAGAAGAAGAAGGAGAAGAAGAAGAAGAAGAAAAATACTAATAGAAGAGAAAGAAGACAAAAAGAATAAGACAAAAAGAAGACGAAAATAAGAAAAAAGAAAAGAGAAGAGGAAAACACAGCTAAAAGAAGAAAAAGACAAAAAGAAGACAAGGAAACAAACAAACAAACAAACATGAAACAAAAGACGACGAGAAGAAAACAACGAAAAGAGAAAAAAAAAAACAAGAATCACAAAATACAAAAAAACGAAGCAGAAACAGAAAAAAATCCCTCCCAACAACATCCTTCGCGTCCTCACGGTGTCAGAGCTCCCGGGGGCGTTGCTGCCGGGGGTGGTCACTACTGCGCCGCTGCCCTGGTTGATCTTGACCTCCGTGCTGCTGGGCATGGCGCTGGGGGACTTCTGGGGCGTCGGGTAGCTGGTGCCGAGGTTGGGGAAGCGGTCAGCCAGGCAGGTCCCGTTCGAACCCCCTCGCAGACGAAGCTCCATCTGGGGTCTGCGTCGCCACAGGTAGTTGACGAAGGTGAACTCCAGAAGGGCGCAGAACACGAAGGCTGGGGAAAGATGGGACGGATTATAATGGAGGACAAGTTTTAGGAAGGCGGAGTTAGAAGAAGGAGAAAAAAAGAACAAAAATACTAATAGAAGAGAAAGAAGACAAAAAGAATAAGACAAAAATAAGACGAAAAGACGGCGAGTAGCGGGCTTTTTTTTTTGTACTCTTTTTGTTGCCCTTGAGCCGCGTCGTTTGATGTAAAAAAAAAAAAAATCATGTCTACTACTACTACTACTACTACTACTATTACAATCATTCTATCTCTTAACCCTTCTCTACATTCTCTTCATGATGTTTTCTAGCATTTCCTCTTCCCTTTTCACCCCTTTCTCCTTCCTTCTCTTACCTCCTTCCTCTCCTTACTCCATTAACATTTCAAAATTAATCATAAACTTCTTTCCCTTTGTCATCTCCTTCTCTCCATACTTCAAAACAACCACTGCTGTCTACTATTTCCCCTTTCCTCCCCTTTCCCCTTTCCCCTTCCTTCCCCTACCTTTTCCCCTCCTCACCTTTCTCCAATTACTTCTCTAAATCATTCTGAAACTTCATCCTCTTTGTCATCACCTCCTCCTCCTCCTCCTCCTCCTCGCCATACTTCAAACCAATCGTCGCTTCCTATTTATTCAGTCACTTTCGCTCACTTTCATCACTTTCACTTTCCCTCACACCTGCAACTCAAACTTTCTCTCTCTATGTGTCCTGGAACTCAAACAAACACGTCACTTTCACTCTTCTTCAAACACTTTAAACACCTTAATTATTCTCACCTGTCCCATCTATCTACCTACGTATACTTTCCTTCCTCTGCAGTCTATTAGAATCATCATAACTTACCTATATTGCTACTTTTTTTATACATTCGTTTGTTATTGGTATATTATGTTGATTGAGTAAATTATATCCCATTCGTGCTTAGTTTATCACCTTGTTTTCCACTGAGGATGAGGATGAGGAGGAGGAGGAGGAGGAGGAGGACAGGTGCGTGGGAGGTGAGGCGGGTCAGGCAGGTAACAGATTACAGGTGTCTCGGAAATTGGTGTGCCGAGAAGGGTCAATGTTGAGCTTCGTTAGTGCCGTTCATGACCCATCAAGGCGGCTGGGGGGAGGGCAAACACACGCACACACACACACACACACACACACACACACACACACACACACACACACACACACACACACACACATTGATTCAGCTTCTCAGTTTTTCGTTTCCATAATGTGTTTCCATCTTGACGAACACATACTTCCTAACCCTTCCTCCTCCTCTTCCCTCTCCTCCTCCTCCTCCTCCTCCTCCTCTGTGATTTCCCCGAGGAGGCGACCTATCCTCTTAAGCGTCCCTGAGAACCAGAAGAACACACACATCAAGGAAAGTAAATGGTCCCTGACGGCGCCTGTTGCTTAAGACGGCGGGGGTGGGGGGGGGAGAGAGAGAGAGAGAGAGAGGGAGACGGCTTTGTTTTCCTCATCTGGACTCAGAGGAATATTAATGAAAACGTTTTAATGAGCGTTTTCTCTCTCTCTCTCTCTCTCTCTCTCTCTCTCATGATCGAGTCTCTAAAATATGAAAAGAAGTTAAAAGGAAAATCAGATCTATTTGTATTTCGTCCTCCTCCTCCTCCTCCTCCTCCTCCTCCAATACTCCTCATCGCCTCATGTTTTAAGCAATAGACTCCAATCCTCTTTGTCATCCCAAACTAAAACATTCGTACTCTGTAATAGGGAAATTAGACGTCATTAAAAATAGCTTCCCGTCTATCTAAATGTGCATAAATTTGAGGCAGCGAACCAGACCCTTTTGTATTCGTGGGTGAGGGGGGGGGAGAGATAGGTAGACGGAGAGGTGGAGAGACACTTGGGTGGAGGGAAGGTAGGTGGAAGGAGGGATTTAAGAGTGGGTGTAAGGATGACTGAAGGATTGGAGGGAAGGGAAGATAAATGGAGGGAAGGAGAGGTAAGATTAGGAAAGAAGGAGACATGGAGGGGTGGAGGAAAACATGGGTGGAGAGATGGAGGAGGAGGAGGAGGAGGAGGAGAAGGAGGAGGAGGAAGACAAATGAGAGTGAATGATAATTTTAATTGGAAGTCATACTCTTGTCAGGTAAACTTAATTAACGTGTTGTGTGTATACCTGGCGTAGATGTTTGTTTTTAAAAGACACACACATACATACATACATACATACATACATACATACATACATACAAATAGACAGACAAAGAGACAGAAAGATAGACGGGCAGACAGATACAGAGGCCAACAGACAGACAAGCAGGTAGATATATAGAGACGAAAGTACAGAGACAGACAGACAAAAGTAGACTGACTAACAAACAGACAATATAAGGTGTTTGTGACCATGGCAGTATTCATTCAATAGACCAACCAAACAAAAATAACAAGAAAACTTTAACACAAAAAACAACGGCAACCAAAAAAATACAAGACATAAACACCTTCACATTCTCCCTCTCACCAACACAAGTAAAGAAACGAGCCCTCAAAAAATAAGCAACAGGAAAGAGAGAATACCACAAGAAGGACACATTCGGAAAAGTACTTGAAGCATGTGTGTTGTGGTTGCGACTTGCGGGAAAGGAGAAAGGGAAGAAAGTCGAGGCTGGGAGAACTTGGGGCGTTCGATAGGGTCTTATAGGTGTTTACAGGTGAGGAGAGAAAAGCAACAAGAAGGACGCATTCGGAAAAACACTTGAAGCGTGTGTGTTGTGGTTGCGACTTGCGGGAAAGGAGAAAGGGAAGAAAGTCGAGGCTGGGGGAACGTGCGGCGTTCGTTAGGGTCTTATAGGTGTTTACAGGTGAGGAGAGAAAGGCAAGAGACGGATGTTTTTCAGGGGCATTGAATAGATAGAGGGATAGATGGATGGATGGATAGATAGTGTGGCTGTTTTTCTTCTCGTAACTTGAGGTCTTCTTTGTTAACGTTGCTGGTATCGGCGTGTTGTTGTTGTTGTTGTTGTTGTTGTTGTTGTTGTTGTTGTTGTTGTTGTTGTTGTTGTTGTTGTTGTTGTTGTTGTTGTTGTTGTTGTTGTTGTTGTGTTTGTTGTGTGTTTGTCCCTTTCTCTCTCTCTCTCTCTCTCTCTCTCTCTCTCTCTCTCTCTCTCTATCTCTCTCTCTCGTCGCCTCTAAACTTTCCTCCTCTTTCGTGATTTTTTTTTTATTTCCTCTCGCGGATCTTATTATTCTCCTTTCTCTTTCATTTCCTTGCTCTGTTTTTCTTTTTCCTCTTTTTATTTTCCATGCTCTTCCTGATCATTACTTCTCGTATACCTACTTTCTTACTCTCATTCACATCTTTTTTCTTCGTTTTTTCCTCTTATACACGTCTACATGCTCTGTTTACTCTACTTCCTTATCAACTTCGACTTTTCTTTATAGGAGGAACGTAATACAATGTCTCACACGTGTACATGACGGTATATATGACGCTAATACAGAGCCTGGCATCACCTGGCCCTAAGATGAACGGAAGCTGTTAGCCCGAATTAGCGTAACACGGAAGGCGATAAGCTCAATACGCGGCGTGATGTTGTTCCTTGTCGACCTGTTTATGTGGGTTGATTAGTCTCGCTCGCTCCTCGTAGATGGCACGGTGTTCGATTCTCGCTCTCGCCTCCTCCTTCTCCTCCTCCTCCTTCACCTCCTCTCCCTCTTACATAGATCTTAAGTGATATCCTTCATATGTAATTAGACAGAATTCATTTGGTTCTTGTTTCTCCAGTAGATTACAACTCCCCAGGCTTCGATTCCCTCTCCCCTACAACCTTCAACCCTCTCTCCATTTCCTGCACCGCCTTTCTCAGTTCCGTTATGTTACAGCTCCTGCGTTTCAACCTTTCTTATTGGGGACTTAAGCGAACGTGATTTTTTGATATAGTAAGTGTTCAGTATTAAGAAGTAAGGCAGTAGTGAGAAGTAACTAGAGTAGAGTGTTGGTTTCAGGTTTGTATAGTGTAGGTGTGGGTGTAGGTGTGCTGCAGGTGTGCCCTCGAGGGTCTCTTAATCGGGCAGGTGTTTGATCGGGCTGTCATGTTCGGGGGGAGCTTATTTGATTTACCTGTACCTGCGAGGAAGGGGAAAGCCAGGTGAATGTTTGCCCGTGATAACCTTTACACGCACAGGGGGCCAGGTACAGACACACACACACACGCACACACACACATACATACATACTTACATAGAGCCATACAAACCATACACACACACATTAATATATTCTTCAATTCATACATTTAAAAGAACATATATAGTCACACATACAAAGACAGACAGACAGAGACACAGACATGCAGAGAGACAGATCCAGACAGACACACAGACACACAGACCCCCCCCCCCTCACACACATGCCCCCACCCCTCCCCTCCCTCACACACGTATATTCCTATCTCTCTCAATATTTTCGGAATCAACTCCCTTTCTCCCTGGCTGTTTGCCGTCCTCAGCTCCGATCTTTGTCGTATAATATTGACACTGTTTGTTGATGCTGCTGTTGCTTCAATATTCATGAGCTAAATAAATAATGATAAAAAAAGCTTGTGTTTGTAATGTCACTCGCTTGATTTTGTTGTTAGACTTTTGAGAGAGTGAGAAAATCATGGTATTAGTATTGTTCGAGTTTTGTATTATTATTATTATTATTATTATTATTATTATTATTATTATTATTATTATTATTATTATTATTATTATTATTATTATTATTATTATTATTATTATTATTATTATTATTATTATTATTATTATTATTATTATTATCTTATTATTATTGATGTTTTTATTATTTTTATGTTTGTAAGTGATTTTATTTGTATTTTATTTCATATTTTGGTCTTTCTTTTCCTCCTCCTCGTCTTTCTTCTCCTCTTTCTCCATTTATTTCTTATTATCATTATCTTCTTATTATGTTATTCTTATTATTGTGTGCTTTTAATTTTGTTTGGTGCTCTGGTTCTTCTCTTCTTCCTCCTCTTCCTCCTCCTCCTATTTTTTTTCCTCTTCACCTTTTAACTTCGTACCTAATTAGCCAAATCGCAGGTAATCCATCACGCTCATTAATCGCATCACGTCAGATTTTCAGGTGATTCAGAGCAGTCTTATTCACCTGTATGTCTAACGCCTCCTCATCACTATCTATCCATCCTCCCTCTCTTCTTAATTCCTTCTCATTCGATAATAATCCTTCTTCTTCTTCTTCTTCTTCTTCTTCTTGCTTATTGTTTTCTTTGATCTAGTTTATCTCCTGTTATTTCCTTCTCTTCTTCCTTTCTCTTCTTATTTCTCTTATTCCTCCTTATCCTCCTCCTCCTTTTTACTCTCTTGATTCATTTTCGTATCTTAAATATAATCGTTGTTTTCATATTTTTCCTTATTTTGTTATCCTTTTTGTCTTCTGTTTTCCCTTTTTTCCTTTTTTTTCCTTTCTGTTCTCATTACTTTTCATCCTCCTCCACAAGGCTTTTCTTTCTCTCCTCCTCGCTTCGGCTTTCTCTTCATTTCTTCTCATTTATTACTCCTTTTCTTCCTCTTCTTCCTCACTGTGTTATCTGTTTTCCCCACTTCTGTTATCAATTTCTCTTTGCTCCTTCCTGTTTTCATTCCTTCACATCGCCCATAACTCTCTCCTTTTTCTTCTCCTTCTCTCTTTCTATCTATCCATCTATCTATCTATCTATCTATCTATCTATCTATCTATCTATCTTCATTTACTTCGCATATCTTAGTCTTCAAGTTCAAGTCTCTCGGCGTCCCAATATGTCGACGATTTGCATACCTTCGACTTCAAAGGAATACGGAACCGGGGAAGAGTCTGTCAAGTTTCCTCCTCTTCCTCTTCTTCTTCCCCCTCCTCCTCCTCCTCCTCCTCCTCCTCGTCCTCCTCCTCCTCCTCCTCTAAATAAAGATCTAAAAGTGTTTACGTGTCAACGGGTTAACAACGGTTCTGTTTTTTTGTTTGAGAGAGAGAGAGAGAGAGAGAGAGAGAGAGAGAGAGAGAGAGAGAGAGAGAGAGAGAGAGAGAGAGAGAGAGAGAGAGAGAGAGAGAGAGAGACGAGAGACTTAAGGGAAAGAATAGCTAGAAAAGAAAACATTAAGAAGGAAAATGAAGTGTGGAAGAAGTAAAAGGGAAACTATAATAAACAGAGAGAGAAAATAACGGAATAAGAAAAAGAATAAGAGGAACATAAAACAGATGAATGAGAGGGAGAGAGAGAGAAAGGAGAAATAAAGTAAAAAAGAAACAAAGAATACAACGGACAAAAGAAAAGTGAATAGTAAGAGAGAGACAAAGAAGAAAGAAACGCAAAAAAAGCAAAAAAAGAAGATAAGAAGATAAGGAAAAATGGCATCGTATGGGAGGAGATGAAGTGGAAGGCGAGGAGAAGAAGAAAGGAAGGAGAGATGAAAGGAAAACGAGCCGGAAGAAGGAGGTAAAGGAGGAAGAGGAGGAGGAGGAGGAAGATGAGAGGCGAGAGAAAGGAGGAGGAAAGGGAATATGGAAAGACGCCGAAAGATGTGAGACGAATTGAGGAAGAGGAGGATAATGCAACAGGAAGAAGCGATGGAAGAAAGAGAGAATGGAAGAAAAGAAAGAAAGAGTCAAAGAAGACGAGAGGAAAAGGTAATAGAGATAAAAATAAGGTATGAAGATAAAAAGAAGGAAAGGAATAAGAAGAGAGAATAATGGAACAGGAAGAAACGATGGAAGAAAGAGAGAATGGAAGAAATGAAAGAAAGAAAAAAGAAAAAAAGAAAGAAAAAGCTAAAGAAGGAAAAAGAAGAGAAAGGAAATAGGAAGAAAGAAGAAGAATGGAAGAAATGGAAAGAAAGAGAAAAGAAGGAAAGGAATAAGAAGAGAGAATAATGGAACAGGAAGAAACGATGAAAGAAGGAAAGAATGGAGGAAAAAAAAGAGTTAAGAAGACAAGAGGCAAAGAAAATATAGATAAAAATAAGACATGAATCAAACAACTTAAAAAAAAAGGAATATAAAAAAAAGTATTCGTTGAGAAGTTACAATATAACGTGAATGAGTAAATCTTCCCTGAAAATTGCTTTACCTATTCACCTGTAGACTCCATTAACTAATTAGACTCTTACCTGTGCAAGCGCCCATCCACACGTCAATGGCCTTCACGTAAGAAACCTGTGGGAGTCCAGCCTGGATACCTGAAAAGAAGAAAGGGAGAGTTTGATTAAAAAATGGGGTGTGGGAGGGATGAAACGGATAGGAGGGAGGTAGGGATGAAGAGGGAGGTGGGAGGGAGGACAGGAAGGAAGGATGAAGAGGGAGGAAGGGAGGGAGGGATGAGAAGGAAAGAAGGGAAGTAGAGATGAAGAGGGAGATGAGAGGGAAGGACAAGGAGGATGGAGAAGAGGGAGGGAGGGAGGGAGGGATGAAACGGGAAGAAGAAGGGAGGTAGAGATGAAGAGGGAGATGGGAGGGAGGACAGGAAGGATGGAGAAAAGGGAGAAAAGAAGGGAGGGAGGGAGGAATTGAAATGAAAGGGGAAGGGAAATAAAAATAAAATGGGAGATAAAGGAAAGAGTAACATAGGAAGAGTAAAAAAATCTTCCTGTACTTAAAGAAAAAGGAAGCTTGAGTATATGATATGAATAAAAGAAATAATATGACAGTAGGAAGAGAGGAAGAAGGGAAAAAAAAGGCTTGCATAAAATTAATATGAAAGAGAAAGCCTTAAAAATAAACAAGTAAATTTGAGAGGAGTATTTAAACAACCACATTTATACAGGTGAGGAAGAAGGGAAAAGAGGTTTGCATAAAATTACCAGGAAAAAAAAGGCGTAGAAAATAAACAAGTAAATTTGAGAGGAGTATTTAAACAACCACATTTATATACAGGTGTTAAAGCCTTCATTCTCACACCTGTAGTAACGAGCTCAAAGGAAGAAAATACATTACGACCATTCCTTTGATCTGGGCGAGAGCGAGGCAACACACACACACACACACACACACACACACACACACACACACACACACACACACACACATGCACACACACCTATTCTTCCCCCTGTTTTGTAATGTGCGAGAGGGAGGCGAAGCGGATGAAAATAATGACCGCGGAGAAAGTTAAAAGGAGACGAAGAAGAAGAAGATTTTGACACTATCCTCTATTCCTCTCTCTCTCTCTCTCTCTCTCTCTCTCTCTCTCTCTCTCTCTCTCTCTCTCTACGTCTCTAAAGGTCAGTTTTATATAATTTACAAAGCCACAAACGACAGTAAAGGGAAGCGGAGGAAGTGATGAGAGAGAGAGAGAGAGAGAGAGAGAGAGAGAGAGAGAGAGAGAGAGAGAGAGAGAGAGAGTACCATTAGTGATTTTGTTGTGGGATTTCTCATTTTTATCATGAACAGTATTTCCATTTTTCATTTCCAATCATTCATTCAAACATTTCCTCTTACTCATATATAATAATTTTCTTTGTTTGCTGTCTGTCTATCTGTGTATCTATCTCTCTGTCTGTCTGTCTGTCTGTTATTGTCTGTCTGTTTTTATCCTACGAACTCACACACACACACACACACACGCAGTCTATCTTTGTCAAACACGAGAACACAAACACACACACAGTTCATATATTATTTTGACGTTAAGTTCAAGCGCTGATGTTTATTTGTTTTCAGTGATGTGGTGTTTAAACGTTAATATAATTTGCGTGATTCAGTGAAGGACGAAAAAAAAAGTGAATTAGTAATCAGTTTGACGTGAACGTTGAGTGATCTGATTAATTGTTCATAGTATCAAGTTATCCCTATTTTCCTTTTTTGTTTCAGGGGTAATTGAGTTAAAAGGGTTTATTTATGTTTCTCTCTCTCTCTCTCTCTCTTCCCTCCTTCGTTTTCTTCCTTCCTCCGCTTCTCGTTTCCTCTCTCCCTTTCTCCCTTTTTTATTCATTCTTTTCCTTCCTTTTTGTCATTCTTCCTCTCCCTCTCCTTCTTCTATATTTATCCCTTCCTCCTTCTCCCCTCATTCGTTCTCTCCCTTCCCTTGCCTCTCGTTTCCTCTCTCCCTTCCTCCCTGTCTAACTTTTTCCCTTCCTTCCTTGTTATTCTTCCTTTCTCTCCATTTCTCCCTTTATTGCTTTCTCCATCTCTCCATCTCTTCCCTTGCCCCTTGCTCTTTTTCTCTCTTTCTCTCTCACTTCCTTTCTTTTTTACTTTTTCTTGCATTCCTTCTTGTCATTCTCCTTTCTCTTTTTTCTGTTTTCATTTCTTCTCTCCTTCTTCGCTTCCTCCCTTCCCTTGCCTTCCTCCTTCCTTCCCTCTCTCCTTGTCATTCTCCCTTCCCTTGCCTTCCTCCTTCCTTCCCTCCCTCCTTGTCATTCTCCCTTCCCTTGCCTTCCTCCTTCCTTCCCTCCCTCCTTGTCATTCTCCCTCTCCCTCTTCCTTTCTCCATTTATTCCTCTCTCCCTCCTTCCCTCCCTCCCTCCTGTCATACATGGCGGGGACGTAAATCTTCAGTCTTTTTTTTCTTCTCTCCCTTCGCCTCAACTTTTACCTCAGAGGAAGAAAATTTTGCGCCAAGAAAATTTAGTAAGTGTGATGAAGGTCAGTGTGTGTGTGTGTGTGTGTGTGTGTGTGTGTGTGTGTGTGTGTGTGTGTGTGTGTGTGTGCGTGTGCGTGTGTGTGTAATAGTTCATGATATTTTTCTCCTTCCGTTTTTTTTTTTATCTTTATTTCTTTGTGGTTTTGTTTTTTCTCTTGTTTCCTTTCATCCTTTCTCCTCCTTTCTCTTCTCTTTCTCTTCCTTTTGCCTCTTTTTCTCTGTACGTTTCTTTATGCTTCTCTCTCTCTCTCTCTCTCTCTCTCTCTCTCTCTCTCTCTCTCTCTCTCTCTCTCTTTTTTTCTCTGGTTTGCTTTCTCTGTTACTTACTCCTTTCTCCTCCTTTCTCTTCTGCTCCTTACCCTTTCTCCTCTTTTTTCTTTCTCCTTCTTACTCTTTCTCTTCTCTTTCTCTTCCTTTTGTCTCTTTTTCTCTCTACATTACTTTACGCTTCTATTTTTTTCTTCTTCTTTCTCTGGTTTCCCTTCTCTCTTATTTACTAATTTCTCTTCCTTTATTTATTTATCTTTCTCTTCCTTCCGTCTATCTATTTTTCTTTCTACATTTCTTTAGGCTTTTACTTTTTTCTTCTTTCTCTGTTTTCCTTCTCTGTTGTTTACTCCTTTCCTCTCCTTTTACTTTCTTTCTCTTTCTTTCCCTTCCTTTCCCTTCCTTTTTTCTTTTTCTTTCTCATCCTTTCGTCTTTCTTCTTTTTCTCTCTACAATTCTTTTTTCTTCTGTTTCTTTCCTTTCTCTGGGTTTCCTTTCTACCTTGTTCACTCATTTCTCTTCCTTTCTCCTTTTCTTTCTCTTCCTTCAATATATCCTTTTTCTCTACATTTCTTTATCCTTCCATTATTCTCTGGTTTCCCTCCTCTGTTGTTTACATCATTCCCCTTCCTTTGTTATTCTGTAATACACCTATGTTTTTTTTCCTTATGTGTTTGTCTTGTTTTGTTTTGATGTGTTTGTCTCTCCTCTGAATTTGCATTTTAATCTAGTCCTGGCAAGCAATTTTTCATTTTTTTGTGGTGTTTTCCTTCGCCTCTTTCATCTCCCTTCCCTTTGTTCACATTCTTTTTCCTTGCTCCTTCTTTCTTTTTCTCTCTTCTTTATTTCACGATCACCTTTCTTCTCTTCTCCCTCATTTCTCCCCTGTGTTATGTCTTTCCTTCTATCTATGTTATCCACTCTCTCTCTCTCTCTCTCTCTCTCTCTCTCTCTCTCTCTCTCTCTTCTTACTTCATTCTCTCTTCTTCTCTTCTTTCATTTGATTTCTTAGTTTATTTCTTCTTTCTTATCCACTGTTTTATTTGGTTCTTCTCTTCTCTTTTTCTCCCTCATCTCCTTCCTCTCTTCAATCTTCCTTCTCCTCCTCCTCCTTCATTTCCTTAATTTCTCTTCTATTTCCTTTTTTATTTCATTTTCTCTCTTGAGGTTATGTCTCTTGTATCTATCTCTCTTCCTTTTTTCATTTCTCGCTTCTTCTGTTTCTTTCTTTATCCCGTTTTCTTCCTTATTGCCTTATTCCTTCCCCCTCTCTCTTACTTTCCCTTCTCTTTTTCCCTTCTAACTTCACTCTCTTCCCCGTCATTTTCATCCCATCCCTTGCCTTCGTTCCTTCTTTATCTTCTCTTCTCGTCATTTTCCTTTCGTTATCCCATTTTCTCCTTAGAGCTCAGATTTCTTCTCCCTCCCTATCTCTCTCTCTCTTTCCTTTCTTCTTCACTCCTAACTTAATCATTCTCTTCCCCCCTCTTCCTCATCTTTATCCCATCACACGCCTCATTTTCTCAGCCTTCCCCCCACCTTCCCCTCACCTTCCCCACGTATCTTTTACCCAGGTATGAAAAACACTCATTAACACGCGTCATTATCTCCACTTATGACCCAGGTAAGCACAGGTAGATGAGGCGAGATGAGGGAGGCGGGAAGCTATCATGCCTCGCTCGACCTAGTTAGCAAGAGAGAGAAAAAATAATAGTATGTCCTAAAGTCACGGGTTTTAGGAGAGAGGTGTTTAAAAGGAAGGGAGAGAGGGAGATGGAGGGATACTTATGGTGATGAGAGAGAGAGAGAGAGAGAGAGAGAGAGAGAGAGAGAGAGAGAGAGAGTTTCTTGTTCTTTCTTGAGCGATGGGTCGTCTGGAGTGAGGAATGGAGGAAGGGAGGGAGATAAGAAGAAAGAAGGGAGGAAAGAAGGAAGGAAGGAAGGAGCGAAGGAGGGAAGAGAAGGAAGCAGAAGGAAAGTTGGGAGGTAAAGAAGAAAACACACACACACACACACACACACACACACACACACACACACACACACACACACACACACACACACACACACACACACCAAAAAGAATATAAGAGGGAAAGGTTAATTGTTTTCCTCCTCCTCCTCCTCCTCCTCCTCCTCGGCCATGAAGGTAATTTGCCGTGTGTTGCTTCATCGCTGCTGTTTCCTCTCCCGTAATGAGGGCAATTATCCTTAACGAAGATATTGCTTACTGAAGGAATGAGACAGTGGTGCAGTTTCCCGGGACAAATTGGCCGAGAGAGAGATAAAGAGATAAAGGGAGAGATGGATGGATAGACAGATAGATAGATAGATAGATAGATAGATAGAGTGAAGGTAGGGAAGAGAGAGAGATGTTATCGCGTTTTGAATGGATGTGATTGTTCTCTCTCTCTCTCTCTCTCTCTCTCTCTCTCTCGATCAAAAAAGTTTCGGCGGCGGCCACGGAAAAGTTAAGCGGGAGTTCTTTTTCCATTTTTGCCGAATTTTTGCAGCCGACAGGTGGGCGCCGCTCCCGCACCCCTTCGAAACACCTGGAAAGCGAGTCAGGTCTTGGCCAGGTAAAGAAACGCGTGCTGAAACATTTCCAACACACGTCACCTAGCAGCTTACCTCACCGCCGCTCCGCTCCGCCCGTCAGATTGCAGAAGTTAGCGTTGAGAAATTGAAAGTGTGCAAGCAAGGAACTCAAGCTGTCGATATGTGTAGTTACAAGCCTGGTGCCGCCGCGAACGAAGTCTTTCTCTTGCCTATGACTTAAACTATAATCATGGGTAGTTTTATGAGCCTTGAAGTTACGTATTACTCAATCATTTCAAAGCTTACACACACACACATTTAATAAGGCTTTCGTAGAGGCTGTGTGTGTGTACTTCCATGGGTAGTTTTATGAGCCTCCAAGTTACGTATTACTCAATCATTTCAGGACCTACGTACCTTCCTTTGATAAGGCTTTCGTAGAGCATGTTTGTGGGTATTTCCATGGGTAGTTTTATGAGCCTAGTAATAGTTTGACAAGGCTTCTGCACCGTGAATGTGAAGGAAGACTCATAAGAATTCGACTAAGACAGGGATAGAATCTCTTCTGTAAGGTTTAAGGGCAGTTTATTGGGTTTAAGGAATCTGTTGAGGATTCAAGAACAATTTTGGGGGGTTAAGGGGACTCTCTTGGGTTATAATGACAATATTTAGGTTTAAGACTACCGGGGCTTAAGGAAAGTCTGTTAAGGTTTCAGAGACTATCAATCGGTGTTCAGGGACAGTGCAGGAGGATCAAGGACGCTGTGTCGAGTTCATATTAATGTTTTTGATGCTCACGTGTATTATATTGGCCGGGAAATGTCAACACGCCGATTGTCAGCCGTGATGCAATTCCAGCGTGGCGAAATCAAGCCGGAATATTCGTTTTCAAATTTTCTTGACAGGATAAATATTTGTTTGTAGATTCTGATGTTTGTGATGAAATGAGAGACTCTTTTTGTGTGTGTGATTCTTTCTGCCTTCGTCTTTTTCAATTCTCTTCCTCTTGTTAATTTTCTCTCTCCCTTCTTTCTTGTGTGTGTGTTCCTTCCTTCGTCTGATGTTTATGATGAAATGAGAGACTCTTTTTGTGTGTGATTCTTTCTGCCTTCGTCTTTTTCAATTCTCTTCCTCTTGTTAATTTTCTCTCTCCCTTCTTTCGTGTGTGTGTGTTCCTTTCTTCGTCTTTTTTTTTCATTTCTCTTCCTCTTGTTCATTTTCTTCCTCCCTCCTTTCATGTGTGTGTTCCTTCCTTTATCTTTTTTTCAATTCTCTTCCTCTTGTTTATTTTCTTTCTCTCTCCCTCCTTTCGTATGTGTTCCTTGCTTTTTCTTTTTCATTTCTCTTCCTCTTGTTCATTCTCTTTCTCCCTATTTTTTCGTGTGTGTGTGTTCCTTCCTTCGTCTTTCATTTCTCACCCTTGAAGACTATTAGAAGAGGAGACAATGAAGTGAAAGAATAACTAAAGGAAGGGAATGGAAAGGAGAAGGAGAGAAAGGGTACAGGAAACCAAGAGTAGGAACAAGGAACGAAAAAAAAAAGAAATAAGAAAATAAGAAGATAAGAAAAAAAAAGACTATTAGAAGGGGAGACAGAAGAGAAAGAATAACTAAAGGAAGGGAGAAGGAAAGAAAGAAAAGGCATAGAAAATAAAGAGAAGGAACAAGGAACAAAGGGAAAAAGAGAAGGAAGGAGGGAAGAAAGAAAAATGCATAAAACAAGAAAGAAAGAAGACAATAAGAAGAGGGAATGAAGGGAATGGAAGAGGAAAGAGGAGCGAATGAAAGGGAATAGAAAAGAGAGAGAGGGAAGAGAGAACGAGGAGCTGATGAAAGGAAGGAAAGAAGGAAGAAAGAAAAATGCATAAAACAAGAAGAGGAGGCAATGAAGGGGATGAAAGAGGGAAGGAAAGAGCGAATGAAAGGGTATAGAAAAGAAAGAGAGGGAACAAAGAACGAGGAGATAAAGGAAAGAAGAAAGAAGAGGAAATAGAACACACTAACACCGCCTCGTTCGTTGTCAGCTGCACCGCCAATCCAGACATCTTGATCCCGTTTTCTCCCTCTCTCGTGATAAACAGACTCACTCTCTCTCTCTTATTTACTGAGGACACGTGCGGCTTCTTCATCTCCATTGTCCGCTAAAGCTTGGGGAAGAAGTATTGTGTGCGTGGGAGGCGGAGGAGGCGGAGGAAGAGGAGGAGGAGAGAGAGGATAAATGAGAGGAAGGATGGAAGAGAAAGCATGATGAGTGTGAATGAGGAAAAGATATATGAAAGAAAGAAGAGAGGAAGAAAGGGCAGACGTACAGAAGGAAAGTAAAGAAGAAGAAAGGAAGGAAGGAAACAAAAGACTGACGAAAGTGATGGAAGGAAAGACGAACAGAAAGAAAGAAGAGAAGAAAGGAAGGAAGAAAGGGAGAAAGGAAAAACAGACATACAAGAGGGAGAGTGAATAAAGGACATAGATAAAGAAAGAAAGAAAGAAGAAAAGGAAAGACTGATGAAACTATAGAAGGGAAAGACACAGCAGAACCAATCAACCAACCAACCAACCAGGCAACCACACACACACAAACACACACACAAACACAAGACGAAGACAAGGACGAGTATAGGAGGTCAGGCAGCGTCAAGGGCAAACCAGACAGACAAGACGAAGACGCATGCCCCTCCGCCCCCTTCCCTTAGTTGAGGCCGACGCGTCCTTTGTTAGCGGCCCTTCAAGTCTCCCTCTGAGCCCGACAAATGGCCGCGCGGAGTCTCCCCAGGTTTGAAACAGATTGGACGCAGACAGACGGACAGACGGACAGTGAGGAAAGCAGGATAACAAACACTGGTCATTCTTTATACAAATCGTCCCTGAAATACCTTAGAAACAGAGACACAAACAAAGAAACAGAAAAGTCTCGCCCAGGTTTGAGATATATTGGACACAGAGAGACAGACAGACAGACAGACAGAGAGGGAAAGAGAAGAACAGCACATCTCTTCCTTCAAATATATCGTCTCTGCTTTGTATTCGTATTTCAATGTTGTATTTGAAAGTTGTATTTGAACGTTGCAACCTCGTATTTTTACATCGACTTGTGTGGGAGAGACTGGCAGACAGATAGACACAGAGAGAGACAGACAAACAGAGAGGGAGAGTATGGTAGTAAAGGGCAACAAACATAGGTCTTTCTTTATGTAAATCATCTTTGTGTTTGTAGTGAAATCAGAACCTTTAAGCAGAGTTGTAACCTATTTTTCTATTTCAGTCGGGTGTGGGAGAGAAATGGACAGACAGACGGAGAAAGGGAAACAGAAGAGTAAGTACGAATCAGTCTTTATGTAAATCATCTTTGTGTTTGTAGTGGAATCAGAACCTTTAAGCACAGAGTTGTAACCTATTTTTCTATTTCAGTCGGGTGTGGGAGAGAGATGGACAGACAGACGGAGAAAGGGAAACAGAAGAGTAAGTACGAATCAGTCTTTATGTATCTTTGTGTTTGTAGTGAAATCAGAACCTTTAAGCAGAGTTGTAACCTATTTTTCTATTTCAGTTTTTTGTGGGCGAGACAGAAGATGAACAGACAGAGAGGGAAACAATAGAGTAAGTACGAATCAGTCTTCATATAAATCATCTTTGCTTTTGTATTTGTATTAGAAACTTTAAACACAGAGTTGGATCCTATTTCCCATCCTCTTCTTGTGTTGATGAGAGATAGATAGATAGATAGACAGGCAGTTAGAGAGGAAAACAGGACAACAAAATCGATCGCCTTTGTATTTGTATTAGAATTGGAAACTTTAAACATAGAGTTGGATCCTATTTTCCTCATCTCAATCCTGTGTGGGTGAGAGAGAGAGAGAGAGAGAGAGAGAGAGAGAAACAAGGCAACAGAATAGATCACCTTTGTATTTGTATTGGAATCGGAAACTTTAAATATAGAGTTGAATCCTATTTTCCTCAGCTCAATCTTGTGTGGGAGAGAAACAGAGAGACAGACAGATAGATAGATAGATAGACAGAGAAACAGGGCGACAAAATAGATCGCCTTTGTATTTATATTGGAACCGGAAACTTTAAACACAGAGTTGGATCCTATTGTCACTTTTCTTTCTTGTTTGTGGGATTTGGATAAACTCTTTTAATGGTTTATAGTTCCATATTCTCTCCTTTCCTTCTCCTTCTTCCCTTCCTATAGTCATTCTTTCCCATTCTCTTTCCTTTCCTTCTTCTTAATTCCCTCATTCTTTCCTCCTCCGCTTCTTCCTCATTTAACACTCTCTCTCTCTCTCTCTCTCTCTCTCTCTCTCTCTCTCTCTCTCTCTCTCTCTCTCTCTCTCATTTCATATACTCCTTTCTTCTCTCCTCGTTCTTTGTTCTTTTTTTTCTACATTATTTTCCCTCCTCTTCATTCCTCTGTGTCCTAATTCCTCTCAGCTTCCTTTTCTCCTTTTTTTCCCAGTTCTTTTTGGTGTTTTATTTTTATTCTTTCCTTCTCTCTCTCTTCCGTCAGTTTTTCACATCCTGCTTCCTGGAATTCGCATTTTTTCTCTCTCTCTCGTTTTACTTCGCCCCCAAACATTCCTTCCTGCTCCAATTCCTCTTTCTCCTCCTCGCACCAGCATCCTCCTTTCTCTCTCTCTCTCTCTCTCTCTCTCTCTCTCTCTCTCTCTCTCTCTCTCTCTCTCTCTCTCTCTCTCTCCCCCCCCCTTTCCGTGAGTTAGCTTGCACATCAGCGACGCTCCATTATACAGATTGTGGCAAGAAGGAGGAGGAGGAGGAGGAGGAGGAGGAGGAGGAAGAGGAGGAGGAGGAGTAATAATAGTTGGAGGAGGAGACGAATAAGAGGCGCAACGACAATAACAACAACAATTCTCCAACAACAACAAGAACTGGAGCAAGTTAGTACAGATTCTAACGTGTATGAGACTCGTCTGGTTTTGGGCGGGGGGTTAACTAGGTAAGGGAGAAGGGGGAGGGATGGAGGAAGAAGGGGGATACAGGGGAAGAGGGAAGGAAGGGAAGGGAAGGGTATGGAAGGGAAAGGAAACAGTTATGGGAAGAGATAGAGAGATAGGAATAGGGAGGATAATGGGGAAAATGGGAGAAGGGAGATACAGGGGAAGAGGGAAGGAAAGGAAGGGAAAGGAAGATAGGGAGAGCGAGATTAATAATGACAGGCAACGAAGGGGAAGATGGGAGAAGAAGGGAGATACAATGGAAGAGGGAAGGAAGAGAAGGGAAAGGAAGTAGTGGTTGGAAGAGAGAGAGAGAGCCAGGATAATAGTGAAAGGAATGAACTCTTACTTTTCTTTATTTCTGTATTTCTCTTATTTCTTTCTATCTATTTTTCTGTATCTCTTGTTTCTCTGTATCTCCGTATCTCCGTCCCGCCTCTAACGCACTCCCACGCACTTCACAAACTTCAACTTTTCACTGGGAATATTAACTCCACTAATTGGTACACCGGGCCATTCACACCCTCCCCCTCAACCCCTTCCCCTCCCTTCGCTAAATATTAATGATAGCTCCACTTCACGCTAGGATAAAAAAAAGTTTGAATGGTCACTGAAATTGTTATTATTTTTTTTACAACAAGGGAGACGGCTCAAGGGCAACAAAAAGAGTGGAGAGAGAGAGAGAGAGAGAGAGAGAGAGAGAGAGAGAGAGAAAAGCCCGCTACTCACCGCTCCTACCGCATACAAAAGTAGAGTTCAGACAAAAGTTAGGGTTCATTGCCTAAGGAAATATATATATAAAAGAAATAAAGTGGCTCTCGTTGATAGACCAAATACAAAACCGAAAAATAATTGAAATTCGTTACCTAATATGAACAAAAAATCGTTGCCTGGCTAAAAAAAAAGACAGAAAATTAAAACGTTTGAATCCTCGCTAAAGAAAAGAGCTAAAATTCACTGACGGGCAGAATATATTAGGAGAAAGTTGAGTTGATTAACGGATAATTATTAAAGCAGAAGTACGATTCGTTACCTGACATTACGAAAAAAAAAGGAACAGACAAAATCATCCAAATATCCAAGTTAAACAAAGTTGAGACAGAGAGGGCAGGTGAGTGTCGGCGCCCAGGTAAATTGGACCACTCACTCACTCACTCACTCACTCACCCGCTCCCTCCCTCCCTCCCTCACTCACACACTCACCCACTCCTTCACTCACACACTCACTCACTCACCCAAACACTCACTCACTCACTCATCGGTCCCAAATTCGTGCGTTTCCCGTCAACTTCAGTGGCGGGAAACACTTTATTAGCCCCGCGATTTTGTGGGCGGGTTTTGCCAAGCTTTTGTTTCCTCTTGCGTGGAAAAGTTTGGGCCACTAACTCATTAATTGAGCACCTCGGCCCTAATCACAGATATGGTCCAGTCTCTATATTCGGCTGACTAATGATCACTAACACGGATGCCCCTGAATGAGTAATGATAATGATAGTAGAAGTAATGATGATGATGATAGTAATAGTAATAATGGTATGATAATTCTCTAACGTATACCCAACTATCTTCTAAAATAATTTCCGCGTTTTTTTCAGTGTTTTCTTTCATCTTTTCTAAGTTCTCACAATCTTTCCTGTTGTTTATATGTCAGTAATTATGTTTTTATTTAGGTTTCTCATCTTATCTAAGCATTTTATAACCTCCATCCTTATAAGCTTCATCACAACGTTCACCTCTACCCTCAACCTCATCACCTCCATCACCACCACCACCACCACCACCACCATCCCCGCTGCAGCAAACAGATTAACCTGGATGCAATCACGGCCTCTCCTCGGCTAATTCAGGTGTCTCACAGGTATACATCACTCCTTCACCCCTTACCCTCCCTCCCTCACTCACCCCATCCTTCCCCTTCACCCCTTACTTAACCTCCTAAATCCTCCCTCGACACCTCCCCCCATCCCCTCCTGACACACTAACCTCATATTCTAGTTGTACCCTTCCATCCTTCCTCTTCTTCATCCCTTCCTCTTCCTCCCTTTCCAGCCCCATCCCTTCCCTTCCCTGTCAATCCCTTCCCTCACGTTCTCCAAACACACGAAGGGCTAACCTCATATGCTTGCTAGGAAGGGGAGGGGAAGGGAATGGAGGAAGGGGGGGTGGATCTCCTACGCAAATTATCCCCTTTCATCTCCATCCTCCTCCTCCTCGTTCTCCTCCTTCTCTCTCCTTCGCTCTGAAACACGAACTGCCAAGCGCTTACTGGTCCGCCCTCCCTCCCCTGATTTCAGAATATTCATGCCTCGGTTTATACATCTCAAGATTATCCTGAAGCCTTAATACAGCTTATGCAGGACAGGTAGATTTGTGTGTGTACCTGGGCCTTACCTGACCTTACCCTCCTACCTCACCTGCATTTCAATATCATGAGGAATAGCCTGTTTAATTAAGGCGATGGTGGGAGGGTCCAGGGCACGGGTCTGCTCTCTCTGTCTCTGTCTCTGTTTGTCTCTGTATCTCTATATTTATTTATCTATCTATCTATCTATCCATCCATCTTGTGACCTTCCTTACGAAATTTCACGGTTTGACCTTACTTTTATTGATATTATATTCACCTCTGCCTACTCCTCTTCTTCCTCCTTCTCTTCCTCTTCCTCCTCTTCCTCCTCTTCCTCCTCCTCTTCCACTTCATCTCCTGCGGCCTTTGCCGGATATACAGTTACGCGGCTCTTACCTCCTCCGACGTAACCTTAGTCGCGACGTGGAAAATATATTGTCAATAGCAACGAAGAGATGAGGAGGAGGAGGAGGAGGAGGAGGAGGAGGAGGAGAGGAGGTTAAGATTTTAGACACACACACAGACACACATCCCCCATTCCTCTTTCCCCTCCCTCCTCCTCCTCCTCCTCCTCCTCCTCCTCCTCCTTCTTCTTCAAGCTTGTGATGTGTTTGTGAGCTCCGCATTTTTCGCTAGAGTGCCAATATTGAAGCATAGAATGAAGCTGTCAAGACAACGCTTCACGCTTGATGGAAGCCAGCGGGAGGGGAGAGAGACCCCCCCCCTTTACCTCTCTCTCTCTCTCTCTCTCTCTCTCTCTCTCTCTCTCTCTCTCTCTCTCTCTCTCTCTCTCTGTGTCAAGTTCAATAACCTTCACTCACACTACCTCTGTATCTCTCTCTCCTCTCTATTCTCATTCTGTCTTACTGTTTTATTAGCTCCTTCTTCTGCTTCTTCTTCTTCTGACCTTTCTTACGAGATCATATAAGGGAAGGAAGGGAAGAGGAGAGGATGAATGGAGATTGGTTTGTGTGGGTTTTAGTGATGGTGGTGGTGGTGGTGGTGGAGGAGGAGGAGGAGGAGGGTAAAGAGAAGGGAAATGGTGAGGGACAGTGGAAATGAATGTGGATTATTGATGTAGAAGAAAAGAAACATTACAGAAAACAAACAGGAGCCATTTATCGACAGGCTCACACACACACACACACACACACATACACACACACACAAACTAACCCTCCCCCCCCAACATACACACATCTACCCCCCTTTCCCTCACCCCTCAACACACATACCCATTCCCTCCCTCTCCCTCCCCCCCTCTCTATCTCTCCTTCCCTTCCTTTCCCTGACACTAAATTCAGCGCCCTGGAATGTAACACGCGAGACTTTTTGTTGCGTCCCGTGCGAAGTGCTTGCGAAATTAATGTGTTTGTTCAGATTTATGAATACATATGGAAAGGATGCAAATTTGGGAACCAGATTGCAAGAGAGAGAGAGAGAGAGAGAGAGAGAGAGAGAGAGAGAGAGAGAGAGAGAGAGAGAGAGAGAGAGAGAGAGAGAGAGAGAGAGAGAGCGGGGTTAGCCAATAGAGACAAAATAATAAAACAGTGGCCAAATAGACAGAAAATAAGAAGTACATGCAAATAAGATAGATAGATAGATAGATAGATAGATAGATAGGTAGATAGATAGACAGATAGATAGATAGATAGGTAAGGAAAGAGAGAAGAATAGGAAGGGAAGAGAGGGATAGGGAAAGGAAGTGGAAGGAGGGGGGAGAGAGAGAGAGAGAGAGAGAGAGAGAGAGAGAGAGAGAGAGAGAGAGAGAGAGAGAGAGAGAGAATAAAAAAAAAAATTCTGCAGTGATTCACGGGTTTAGGTTCAAGTGATGCAATGATTTCCAATTCTCGAAAAGTAGCGAAAACGCGACCGGTGATTTGCTCCATTAGGGAGATTAAGGCGTGTGTGTGTGTGTGTGTGTGTGTGTGTGTGTGTGTGTGTGTGTGTGTGTGTGTGTGTGTGTGTGTGTGTTCGACAGATGCATTTGCCTAGAGATTCAATTGAAGCTAATGCCCCCCTCCCCCTTTCTCTCTCTCTCTCTCTCTCTCTCTCTCTCTCTCTCTCTCTCTCTCTCTTGGGATAGATATAAGTTTAGATAGACAGAAAGATAGATAGATAGAGAGAGAGAGAGAGAAGGCTGAAAAAAACACACATTCACGACTAAAGTAAAAGAGAAAAGGTTTGAGTTTTAAGTGAGAGGTATACTAAGACAAGATGAAGTGAGAGAAAGAAGAGCAAGAAGCAAAAGGGAGAGTACAGGTAAACA